>NW_021637490.1:0-106231 GCF_004799145.2 Neltuma alba
TTCTACTGTTCTGCTCACCTTGTTTTTATAGGAAGGATCCATTTAATCCTGGGAGTGCCGCATCCTTATCTACGGGTGGTTGCGGAATAGCTCTTAAGGATAGCGTCCTTAGGACGTGACTCAGATTAACTATTTATTTTGCAGGTGCTGCCGCCAATATTTATGTCATAAGGTGTTTGTGAAATTTTGTGATAAGAGGAATTTAATTGAAGTAAATTTTTGAGTTAATAAATGGATTGTTGGAAAGCACATGATGTGGTTGATTAAATACTTGAAGAAAGGAAATGTGGAAGTTGTTCTTCCCAAGCTTATGGGTTAATAGTACATAGTTATGAGTACTAAAACTCTCATTATTCAAACTTGTACTTTACTCTTCATAAAAAGGGATTAAGACTCAAGTTTTCTCACTACTTTAAATGGTTGCAAATTAAGATGGTTCATGAAATTTATTATGCTGAGGACTGCAAAACCTAAGAATAAGGATCATCATGAAGTATAATGAAAAAGTTCTATGAAATGAGATCATATGAAATTTCTTTCAATAAAAAAACAAAATCTTGATCTCAGTATTAATGCCTTTGTTTAAGGGGTGTAGGGGATTGGGGATTATATATAGAATCTAGAGTTGCATATAGAGATAAGTTATACTTTTCAGAGCATAACAGGTGCTGAATGAGACGTTCCATAATAATATTTTAAAAAAATTTTTTTACTACTTCTTACCAATTTAACTAAACTATCAGATTTCTCACCAAATGATCTAGCAAAGAAAATTTTATTGAAGGAGGTGGAGATGATAACACACTGCACAACCTATTGAAGGAGGATCCTCAAATACTAGAGAAAGCATGTTCAGTTCATTTTGCAGATTCATGTTGCAGTACTGTCGGGAAAGCAGATTCACTTAACCACATGTCCACATTGTGACTCAAATGCCATTATTAGCCACAGAAGACAAACCAGCAAGGTATGATCTCACCACACCTGGCTTCTTTAGAAGGTCATGTTGAGACAGAGAGGAAGCTTTTGAAGGCAAAACTTGGTGATGACAGAGTGAATCAGTGCCTTGTGAAGGACGAAGAAGGCTGAACTCTACTGCACTGTGCATCACAGAAAGGCAAAATGAGGGTGATGGAAGAATTAATGAGCGCATGTCCTCAGTGCTTGGAACAAGTTACAGCAAAAGGAGAGATTGTTCTTAATTAGGCAGTGAAGGCTAATCGATTTGAAGATGTGTAAGTGCCAACTGACAGCATCAAACATCACAATTTGCACACTGTGCTTAAAGCCTAGGAAGGTAGGACTAAAAAGGGAAAGAGACAATTGAAGGTATGTGTATATATATGTGTATTAAGAAATATTACCTCCAGTCCTTAACATAAGAGTTAGTAGGTGGCTGAATTTTGTCTTAAATATAAGATTTCAATTCATTTTATCTCTTAATTTATAAACCTTTTCTCCAAAATATCCTTATTGATTATAAAAAACTCTTACCAAGAGTTACTTCCATTACACATGATTAAAAATGATAGTGTAGGGAAGTAAACCCACTTGTTATAAATAATCAACTTAACTAATTTCTTTAATCTCCTCAATCAGTTTATCTTGCTGTTATATTAAGGATGAGAGGTAGTATATAATTGTGCATTCATCAATATACATGTTTGACTATTTATGTTGGTGGTACTAGTAGCGGCCACCTTGATTATAACATTGACATACCAAGCTTTGGCAAGTCCTCCATCAACCTTTTACAAAGATGGTAACACTATAATAGACCGGGGCTGCCTTCGCCGCAACGAGAATCACAGATCATCAGAAGGCCTCTTAAAATTTCTCAAGCAGCGTCCAGCCGTTTTGGCTTTATTGTTCATGATTTTCAACACCTTGATCTTCTTCCCATCAATCTTCATCGTGGTTAACACTTTGCAGGGTCCCATTAGACTCCCTGTGCGACTTCTTATGTTGTTCCTCATATTGTGTTATAGTTTCTTGCTCACGGCTTTCTACTATTATGCGGTATATTTTGCAATTCCCTTTGTATTTTCAGTGATTTTCCTCTTCTTATTCACAAGAATGAAAAATAACCCAGAACCACTCATAATTACCATGTTTCGCTTGCATATTAGCGAAAATAAATGGCATCAGAGGATGCATGTAACATGCTCAAATCTTTCTTTGTACCCATATCTTAAGTATGCTTGTTGCTTTCATGGGATTTGTGTGTGTGTTTTTTGCATATGAGCATTAACTCTGTACTGAATGCGAAGAGAATGATTCAATAAAAGAATTCTTGACCACTTGAAGCGTGCTAATATGGTCAATGCTCATCCCATGACTTCTCCTATGGTATTCAATACCAAAGCTCATGCTACTAGCCCTGATTTTCCTGATCCAACGTTTTACCTCAGCACAGTGGGTAGTTTCCAATATTTGTCTTTCACTTGCCCTGATCTCTCTCATGCTGTAAACCGTGTGTGTCAATTTTTGCACCAACCCAAAGAGCGTCACTGGACTGCTGTTAAGAGAATTCTCCATTATCTTTGTGCCACTTGTCACTTTGGGTTACATTTCAAACGATCTAGTAACCTCTCCCTATTTTTCGCTGCTGTATCTAAAACTCTACCCATTATGGAGGTCTATTCTGATGCAGATTGGGGCGGTTGTCTAGTAGATTCTCGATCCACCGCTGGTTTTATTGTCTATTTTGGTCCCAATGTGATATCTTGGAGTTCAAAGAAGCAGCCAACCGTTTCCCGGTCCAATACTGAAGCAGAGTACTGTTCTCTTGACAATGCCACCGGTGAATTCATTTGGATTCAGAATTTAGTTGGAGAATTGCACATCTCTCTCCCTCAAGCTCCCATGCTCTACTCTGACAATTTAGGAGCTACTTATCTTGCTGCAAACCCATTTTTCATTCTAGAGAAAAACACACGGGCCTAGATTATCACTTTGTGAGGGAAAGAGTGGCAGCTGAAGCACTTCGTATAGCGGTATGCGTCTCATAGTTGTTAAAAGCCAGCAACATGATACAAAGTTATTTCACCATAATGTTTCTCACTTTCTGTGTCTCTATCCCTTACCTTACCTCGTTTTCTAAAAATAGCACATGCCTAGTTACACCGACTAGCTAAAAATGAATTTGTGGGTGGCAAATATACAAGATCATAGAGCATCAGCATTCATCTATTTGTGTCCAACTATTTTTTAAGTCCGTCTCTCACTTTCATTTAATATCTCATCAAGTCTGTCTCTTTCGATCTTATGGTCATTAAGATTCTATATTGCCTGTACATGATTAAAAAAAAAAGGGGGTTAATATCATTTTGAGTTCCTCAAATTTGCCTTTATTTTGGTTTTGGTCCCCCAAATTTCAAACTATAGTTTTTGATCCTTCTAGGGATAAAATGATCCAAGTTTTTATTGGGTTATAGGAACTAATGTTTTAAATAAAAGGGTTAATACAAATTTTAATCCCTCAAATTTGAGTCCAATTTGGTATTGGTCCCTGAAATTTAAAACGTGTGGTATTGGTTCCTCAAATTATGTTCGTTTCACACCATTGGTCCCTGGCATCTTGGCACTGTTAAATTTTGCTAACGTGGTGTTAACACCGTTAATCAATGAGTTGGCATGTAGGTGGCATATGACCTGGATATGGTATTGGTCCCTCAAATTTGGGGCCATTTTGGTATTGATCCCCGAAATTTAAAATTGATAGTATTGGTCCTTCAAATTATATTTGTTTTTGGCCATTGGTCGCTGATAGCTTTAGGCCCTCCTCTTTTTATCTGTTCATGTAGAACCCTCTGCTTTGCTCTTATTTGGTCTCGGTGGCTCTGGTGGCTGGCTGGTCGTGCCTACCTTCTTGTTGGAGTTGCTGGTGAGGTTTTTGTTACTTCTTCTCAAGCTTCTTACTCTGGTGATGGGCTTCTCTTTTTTCTTGGGAGGTTCATCATCGTCTGTATTAAAAGAAGATGGCTTTATTGGGGGTGGTTTTGTATCTGAAACTGGCTTATTCTTCTCATGAACTGTTAAGTCACCCTTTTGGCCAAAGGTAACAGAGGAGGTAGAAGGTTTAGCTGAGAATGCACTGTGTTTCCTCCACACTAATATAGGAACAGAAGCTTTGTGTTTTGACAAAAGTAAATCCCAGATTGCATAGGTTATCTTCGACCATAGTCTTCCATTGCTCATGCCACATCATCAAGCTTTAGTTGCCAAGCCAAATGCCATATCATAGGTTAACAAAGTTAGTGCCAACTCAGACAAATTTGACAGCTTCAAGCTATCAGGAGCCAACGGCCAAAAACATATATAATTTGAGGAACCAATATTATCAGTTTTAAATTTCAGGGACCAATATCAAAATGGCCCTAAATTTGAGGGACCAATACCATGTCTAAGTCATATGCCACCTACATGCCAACTCATCAGTTAACGGTGTTAATGCCGCGTCAGCAAAATTTAATGGTGCCAAGATGCTAGGGACTAACGGTCTAAAATGGACATAATTTGAAGGACCAATACTACACATTTTAAATTTCAGGGACCAATGCCAAATTGGGCCCAAATTTAAAGGACCAAAATTTGTATTTAACCCTAAATTAAAAAAAAAAAAACTTAAAGGATCAAAACTTATAATTTAAAATTTAAAGAACTAAAATCAAATTAAATGTAAACTTGAGGGACTAAAGTTTATATTAACCCTTAAAAAAAAATGAATATTTCTTTTACCTCTGCATAACTATTGGATAATATAGCACACTTTCAATAATATATGTTAAGCGATCTATACTTCATGCTTATAATTAACATTTTGGGCCACGTAGTAGATCAGATTTATTATTCTGATTTTCAATATAATTAATGGATTGCAGCTCAACCAAGTTCTTTAGCAGACTAATGAAATCAATTAGTTCACGCCATGTCAATACCCAACACATCACTAGTTGGCAAATGAAGATTATTGTTACCATGCAACGCATTCGCATTTATTTTCTATTAAAAAAAGTCACAAGGATTTTCATATATATAATTATTCAAGATATGAGCCACCGTAACGGTCAGTTGCTAAATGTTACGGAACGAATAAGGTCGTTTTATGGATGAAGTTTCAAAAAGTAATACTCCCTCCGATTCTTAATATAAAAGTTTATTTGATTTTTATTTTGATCTTAAATATAAGACTACAATATACTTTATCTTTCATATTTATTTATTTTAAGTAGTTCTTGTAATAATAGTAGTTCTATCCAATGCATTTGATTATCATGGATATTTTAAGAAAGATAACACATATTTATTACAAATAACTAATTTAATTAGTTTTTTTAATCTGTTCAAATTAGTTAACTAGTTTTTATAATAAAGATTGAAGTTAGTTCACATTTAGTTAATTATTAATTGAAACATAACATTGATTGTCTTCTCTTTTTGAAAAAGTTAAAGTCGGTCAGTAAGGGGGAAAAGGCCCTTATGGAGAGAGTTAGATAGCAAAAATGAATGAATGAATCAATTAGTGCATCCTTAAAAGGAATAAATAATTAACACAGTAACAACAACATATAGTGAGGTTATAAATATAGCAGAGCAACTTAGATAAGTCGAGGAAGAGCGGTGGTTGTAGATTAAAAGGAAAAAGTAAGAGGGCATGGATGAGAGGCTGGTGAAAGCTGCGAGAGTTGGAGATCTGACCACATTGCACAAATGAAGGCAGATCCTGAAATAATGGAGAGAGCATTTTCATCTCATTTTGCAGATTCACCACTTCACATTGCTGCGCTATACAGAAAAGCAGATTTTGTGGAGCAGATTGTGACCCGAATGCCTTCATTAGCCACAAAGACGAACCAGAAAGGTATGATCCCATTGCACTTCGCTTCTTCCAAAGGTCATGTTGAGACAGTGAGGGAGCTGTTGAAGGCAAAGCTTGATGATGATGATGGAGTGAACCAGTGCCTTGTGAAGGACGATGAAGGCTGGAGTCCATTGCACTGTGCATCACAGAAAGGCAAAATCAGAGTGATGGAGAGTTAATCAGCGAATGTCCTCAGTGCCTGGAACAAATGACGGCAAAAGGAGAGACTGTTCTTCATTTAGCAGTGAAGGCCAATCAATTTGAAGCTGTGAAAGTGCTAGCGGATAGCATCAAACGTCACAATTTGCACATATTGTTTAAAGCCCAGGACTAAAAAGGCAAGAGTGCCTATCAACTTGCAGCGGCAAAGAAACAGTTGCAGGTGTGTGTGTGTATGTAATAGCCCTGGAAAGAAAATAATAAATATAGAAACAAAAATAGTAAGTATGAAAATATAAGGTCATTAATAATTTAATATTTTAATTACTGATTGCAATTTGTTAAAGAAAAACTTGCGGTTGGTGGTATTAGAAGCTATGAAAGGTGCTGGAGGTTCAGAGCACGAATCCATCCTGTTTCAAGATCTGAGTTTCATTTTGCCTTTCCACATTACGAATTACCTTAATGCCCTGCTGAAAATAGATTTTTATTCTATTGGGATCGTGTTTACGGAAGGGAGGAAGAAGTCTCAGGATGTCTGGAGAGTGGAAACCCCACTGCCACTCGTTCTCTACGTTTTTCCTTGGCCATCACTGGGAGAGAAGCAATCCGTGGTTGATTCTTCTTTGCTGGTTGCGGTATGATGTAGAATTGAAGTGGGGTGCTGTTGATCGTGCGAATTCTCTTTCTTCCCCTGTTTTTCTCCTCTGGTTCTTCTGGGTTTCTTTTCGTTTTGGCTTCTACTGCTGCTGTGCTTGATTAAGGGAGTTTTGTCTATCTCTTCTGCCCGTATGCTGGAGAGAACTTTTCTCTTTGGGTGAGTTGGAAACTCTTTCCTCTCCCTCAAATTTGTGACTGTCATGGTGGGTTTGGGAATGTGTTGTGCTTCATTATCTAATTGGAGTTGAGTTGGGTGGCCTGATGTAGAAAGAGATGACGATGGGAGCTTGGGCAAGTAAAGATTGTAGACTGAGATGATTGATGAGCTCATTTGATTATGATTGCACACAATATGTTTGTTAGAATGTCTAAGAGAAAATGGATTATATAAATAGGTATTTTATAATACTTTGCAGTAAAATTTTATGAGGCATGAGATTGATTTAACGCCACTTATTGTGATTGGCATTACGAACTCAATAAAAGAGTGGGCTTAAGGAAATTTTCTCGGATTATAAGGGTGCTGGGAAGTTACAGTTATTGGCCTGTGAATTAAGATGCTTGCTTTATATGAAATGATTTTAAGATCCATTGAAATGATTTTAAGATCCACTAAGGTGTTCGATAAATTGCTTTAAAGGACAAAGGTTCATTTAGACATATGATTACACGCTATTTTGATAGTGGAGGGTAATTTAGATATTATTTTGGATTGATTATGATTTTTATTTGGTTTCCATGGGATGCTTCTCGGGTGGGGGCGAACAATGCAGCTTGCGTTGCGGGAGATGCCCGCCCTACAGGCCCGGCCCGCTTCTCGCCTGAAAGAACCGCTCACTAGCAAGCCGGACTAGTGGGGGGCCCTATCTGAAGACATACTGAAAACCATGCCTTTCAAACTGCCTGTCTTCAAATTAAAAAAAAGGGCTCGTTGGGAGAAAGATGGAGTGCAGCCTGTAGAGCACATATGACGCACAGTCGGGTTGCTCACGCAGCATATATATATATCTCTCTCTCTATCTGTAGATATAGAGAGAGAGATGTGAAAGTAATAGCCTTATGTTATGGCCGCCCCCCGACTTACGGCTTTACGCTACTACTACTGTGATGTGAGCGGCTCCAATTGGTTTTTGTTTCCCAATTATGCTGGCAGGGACTTGTATGCAGCACTTGTACGAAGTAGGGGTGTGCATGGACAGGGTTGGGCAGGGCAGGACTGCTGCCCGATGCCCAGCCCGAAGAATGAATGGAATGCAAAATGCAGTCCGGTACCTGGTCCTGTCCAGTAGAAGCCCATGCTATTTTGGGCTGGGCTATTGCAGGCTGGACAGGGCGAGCTTTACTTATCCAAATTTATAACTTGAGTCTTGAAACTATTGTATGTCTTAACAGATATCCATGCTTTAAGAATTTAATAATATCCATAATTTATTAAAAACAAGACAATAAAAAGAATTGTAATTAAAGTCTTGAAGTCCAAATGATTTACATCAACCTCCACAAAGTTGAGAAAATAACAAAACATATAAAAAATACAAGCTATATTAACATGTTCAATTATATTATTAACTTATAGTTTAATATAATTTATAGAGATCGATGTGACATTCAAATTAGTATAATTAGTATCATTTCATAGTATATGAAGTAGTATCAACATATAAAAGTTAAAAGATAATTATAGTACATAGCAAGATAATTTAAAAAAGTTAAAAAAGGTGGTATGTTTTTTTTTAAATTAGAACTTTAAAAATATAAAATCTAATAATATAAGGGAGTAATGTCTATTTTGTGTAGTAAAGTATAATGAAATATAGTATTTTAAATTTGCTTTACATATATTATAATTCTGGAAAAAATATATATTATAATATAAATAATTATATATATTTCGGGCAGGGCCAAATGAGCAGGGCTGCATGCCATGCCCATGCCCTGCCCATGAATAGCCCAGCCCGAAAATGTCTATTGTTTTCTTTGGGCTATATTTTTTGGACTGGGCTGAGTATTTTTTTGATAGGTTTGGACAAACATACCGGATTACTGGGTTTCATGAACACCCTTAGTACGAAGGTGCATGCATAAAGGTTTGGAACTCTTTTCTTATCTGAATCTTAAAGAAAGGACCCTGCCCTATTCTCGAACCCTCTACCAAGCTTAACCCTGACCGCATTTCTGGGGGCCAAAGAAATGTCTCCACCTGCTGCCAACAGTCTTTCTTCGGAATTATACTGAATGGGTCGATCCTCCCCTCCCTTTTGTTTTAGCAACTTGTCCGTTGGTCTCCTCACTAAGAGGTCCCCGGCCACGACAGAGGAACCAACCCGCCTGCTGTGGCGGGGCAGCTTTTTTGTTTCACAATAAGACCTGGATGATTATCCCTGCCCTCGGTAGCTTACGAGTTTACATCCATCCCTGGTTGGCTACAGTTTCCTTTCGATTTCTCCCTTGTAGCAGTTACCAGAACTCACGCAAGTATGTCCACACCCCCCAAACAGCCTTGACGAGGAATCCATTCTCGCGACCAAACACAACCCCTGCACACACCTGGGAGCACCCCTTCCTGCATATCCATACAAGACCCGAGTAGGCGGGTTGAGGTCCTACGAGGCACCCACTACTCGGAGTACCATCCCAAACAAAAGGAAAAAGATATGTCTGTCAGGTTCGGTTCATCTTAGTTGGGTTGGGCGGGTTCGACCAGAAATGCTATGCTTACGCACAAGACTACCCCTCTTCTCGAAAGCTTTGCGGGGACTACTTCACGACGACGGACGACCGCCTGTAGGGGGTTTACTGCACAAGGCCCCTGCAGAGGAAAAGCTTTATCCCAGCAAATAGAAGATCCTCAGCTCCGCATAACATAGGGATTAGCACGCTTTCGGGAAGAACATAGAATAGTAGAAGATCCAGGATGCGGAACACGGCGATCATCAGAAATTCACGAATTAGAGATGCTGTAATATACTCTTTCCCATAACTTCTCATACCAGACCAACCCACTAAAATGCAAATAGGGATCAGAAATGTGGTCAATATCACGAAGAATAAAGAGATACCGTCTATACCCAAATAAAAATTGATGTTTTCATAAGGAAGCCATCGAAGGCTTTCCACAAATTGAGATTTGGCCTTAGAAGATCGAATTGTATCCGAGGAACAGGGTAATACAAAAGAGTAACAAGAGAGGCACACAGACCAATCAATCGTATCGGTCGTATTCTTGAATTTGGAATGAAAAGAGGAATAATGCTTCCTAGCACAGGACACAGAATAGGACCATTTAGATCAGAGTAGCATTCACAGAACTGTTCTAACAGAGTATAATCGAACATTGAAGAGATTAGTTGACAACAGTAAAAAAAAAAAAAAAAGATGGGCGCCTAATTCCAATACAACAGGGGTCTCTCGGTGCAAGCAAGTCAGCTGAACACAGTGATGGATGAGTGAGTGGGTAGGTGGGTTAGGTGCACCTCTCGTCCAGTGGGAAGTCTTGAGGCTAGTCTCCTCCTCCCTTTCTACTTTTCCTCTCTCTTTTTGTTTGTGCTTCTATCCAGGCTTTTCATTTTTATAGATTTATAGAGACCCGAGGAAATTTTTCTAATAATTTATGTAGCCCCAAAAAAAAATCCAGGATGACGGCTTTCATTCAAAAGATGAGTAAGGGACGGGGAGGGGGAGGCTCTCGAAACCAAACGAGAAACGACTAGAAGGAACATAGGAATTAGCACCATTCCTATGAGTGCTTTTGTCTCGAAAAGCCAGGCAGGCAGGCAGCCCTCTCTCTCTATCTCGGTCTCGGTTTAGCATCATATATCGTCGATCTGGAGATTTTTTTTTTTGTAATGCGGTTTAAGGAGCTGCTCCTCTATATAGAAAATCTGGATGTTATGGAGTTTTATGTTACTGTTAGGAAGGAAATTAAATTATAATTTAATTGCTAAGTTTGTTAGTTGTCAATGTCATGCCACTGTTTAGATACCTAAGAGATGGTGGTGTTTGCTGAAACTGTTTGAATTTATTGATAAATAATTTAGAGGATATAAGTTTAAGTTAGAACAATAAAATGTTGATTATAAGGTTATGAGCATGAATTAATAGACACACTTTTTGTAGAAGAATTTAGTTTTATAATATATGGGAAGAAATGAAAATAGCTTTTGCTTTGAGATAAACTGAGGTACGGATAAGATGCAACATGAAAATGGACAATCTTATTAAATGATATATTATGAGAATTTTATATAAATTATAAATTGAAAGATCGATATTTTTATGTCCGGGGCTTGAGGGTATGGAGATTTGATCATATTGCATAAATAAATAAAAGTAAGTTATACTTTACTTTTGGAGTGCAACACGTACGTGAATAGCATCCCATAATAATTGATACAATAACATCTCTACGGTAGGTTATATTTTAATTAATTAAACTATTAAGTTTTCTAATATCATTTTATTGAATACTTCATTCATTATTAATTATTTTGTTCCAATTGTTCCATCAAGTAACTTGGAATTGACAAGAAAAGCTTTTGAGATATTCTTTGAAACTTTTAGGTAAACATGGTTTATATATTTTGAAAATGTCCCTATACAATGTTTTCTGAAAGGAGTTCTTTTTCTTTGATTGATAGCATTTGAAAGAAAAGTTTTGAAAATATTATTTGCAAACTTTCATGCTGGGATCATTTGTTATAAAATATTCTCTGAGATTTCATTATAAAAAAAAAGAGATGATATCTTCTGTTTTTTTTATGGTAAATTGATCCGATGCATGCTTATACATGTTTTTGTGAGGACTGTACATAGAATGCTGGTTGCTAACAACAAGACTGTTAGTCCTTAGCATGCCATGGTTAATAACGAGCTCGCTTGTTATCTGTGGCTTCGGCTGCGCTTGTATTCGTGGCTTCTACTGCGCTTATATTCGTGGCTTCTATTGTGCTTGTTATTTGTGGCTTTGGCTGCGCTTGTATGGTGCGCCATGGTCATTTTGAGCTCGCTTGATATCTATGGGCATCGTTCCCACGTTTGTATTCGTGGCTTTAGCCGTACTTGTTGGTTACTTGCCCTCATGGACTGTGTGTCCACACTTGTTGCTCGTTCTGTTGAAGTCCTCAGTCCAAAAAGGGTTTTTCACACTATTTTACGATTTGCTTTCATAAATAGGTTGGTTAGTTAATTTTGTATGTTAAAAGTGTTATATATATATATATATTTACATTTTAATGATTTCTTTCAGAAATTAAAGTATTGATAAGTCATTTATTTTACAGGACTGCATCTGCATGATGTTTCCTTTCATTATTTGTTTTATCATATTTTATAAATGAGATGTTATTCATTGAAATAAAATATTTTGGTTTCAGTTAGTATAGCCATGTTCCTCTTGCTGATCATTGAAGGACTGTGTTGCTTGGTTATAGATGAAGTGTCCTTTTGCAAGATTCCTAACTTAATGTAGGGGGGGACTTTAAACTCGTATATATCTATTTTGTAAATCTTACTTTAGGTGCTCCACGAAGTCTATAGGCAAGATTTTTAATTTTCTTTTGGGAGATTTATATATATGTTTATTTATGTAAATTATAAATAGTATATGCATTTTTAAGATTGTTATATTAATCTGGATATTGTGATTGGTATTACAATGATTAAATGGAATGCTTATTGAGAAGTTTCAAGGCTTTAGGAATATGAGTTCTAATATTTCGTGCCGGTTACCCCTTAATTTTTGGGGCGTGACAATATATATATATTTTAAGAAAAGTATAATTTGTGCATCTCATCAACAAAAGTTTAAAGGAAAGCCTAATCCCAAACAATTAGCCTATTAGACGGGGGAGTTCCTTGAACCTATAAACCATGTACACTTCACTTGTGAATTCATGACATTCACTATTATGCTGATTGGAAAATAACTGTGGCAGGTAGTAGAGGTACTGAAGGAAGATGAGGAGGAGGGAGATGAATAAGAGAGGAAAGTCGGATAAACGTGGAGGGGGAGGGGAGTAGCAGTGAAGCTTCTGAAAAAGAGGAGACGAATGAATGGCTGCTGCAGGAGGATGCAATAATAGTAGTGGCCACCTTGATCATAACATTGACATACCAAGCCATGGCAAATCCTCCATCACTCGTTTTCAAGGATGGCAGCACTAAAATAGACTGGCCTGCCTTCCCCATGAAGGGAATCAAAGATCACAAAGCAGCCTAAAAAACCTGAAGGACTGTTCGGCTCTGCTGGCTTTCTTGTTCAACTCTATGATCTTCCTCCTATCAATCCACGTCGTGGTTACCACTTTGTGGGGCCCAAGAGTATTCCCTGTGTGAGTGCTCACGCTGCTCCACATGTTGTGTTATAGTACCTTGCTCACTGCTTTCTACTATAATACCCTCTATTTTGCAATGCGCTATGCATGTTTAGTTACTGCACTTTTCTTAATTCCCATATTAGCAAAAACAAATGACGCCAAAGGATGGATGACAATGCATCTACTCCAACAACGTGAACGATCATAGCCAATGAATCTACTTTAGCATATAATGTAATGAAATCTTTGTCTTATCCCACATTTTAAGAAATACGTTACTATTCCTGGTTCTTAACATAATACCTGATTTGACTAATTTACAAGCGGTGCCATTGTCAAGTTATAAATACAGAGGAGCAGAGGCAGGAGATTAAACAAAGCAACAAGTGTGATTATTTGTGCAGCAAATTAAAGGGCATGGACCAGAGGTAGGTGAAAGCTGCAATATATGGAGATGTTACCACACTGCACAACCTCTTGAAGGAGGATCCTCAAATACTGCAGAAATCATGTTCACTTCATTTTGCAGATTCAGCTCTTCATGTCGCAGCACGATCTGGGAAAACAGATTTTGTGAACCACATTGTGACTCGAATGCCTTCATTAGCCATAGAGACAAACAAACAAGGTATGATCCCACTGCACTTGGCTGCTTTTGAAGGTCATGTTGAGACAGTGAGGGAGCTGTTGAAGGCAAATCTTGATGATGATGGACGAAGAAGGCTGGACTCCCTGCACTTTGCATCACAGAAAGGCAAGATCATGGTGATGGAAGAGTTAATCAGCGTATATCCTCAGTGCCTAGAACAAGTTACAGTAAAAGGAGAGACTGTTCTTCATTTAGCAGTGAAGGCTAACCAATTTGAAGCTGTGAAAGTGCTAGCGGAGAGGATCAAAAGGCTTCCAAATTTCCAGACACTGTTGAAAGCACAGGACCAAAATGGCAAGAGCACCTATCACCTTGCAGCAGCAAAGGAACAGTCTCAGGTATTAGAGATACCGAAGGAAGATGATGAGAAGGGTGACGAAATAAAAGAGGAAGGTCATATAAACATTGAGGGAGAGGGAAGTGATGACACTAAAGCATCTAAAAAAGTGAAGAGCAATGTATCGCATCTATTTCAGGACGCAATACTGGTAGAAGCAACCTTGATTATAACATTGACGTATCAAGCTATGGCAAATCGTCCATCAACCTTTTACAAAGATGGCAGCAGTAAAATAGATTAGAGCTGCCTTGACCATGGCAAGAATCACAGATCATCAGAAGGTCTCATAAAGCGCCTTCAGGAGTGTCCAGCCATTTTATTGGCTTTATCGTCCATGATTTTCAACCCCTTCATCTTCTTCCAATCAGTCTCCATCGTGGTTAACACTTTGCGGGGTCCCATTAGACTCCCTGTGCTGTTCCTCATATTGAGTTATAGTTTCTTGCTCACTATTGTGCAGTATATTTTGCAATTCCCTTTGCATTTTTAGTGATTTTCCTCTTCTTGTTCACAAGAATGAAAAATGATCCAGAGCCACTCATAGTTACCATGTTTTCGCTTGTATATTAGCCAAAATAAATGGTGTCAAAGGATTCATGCAACATAATGAAACATAAAAGAAATCTTCACACCGCTGGACAGGGTAGCGCTCTTCTGATAACGCAAATTAATTGGATAAGCTTAGAAAACTCCTCACATCTGCAGATCATTTTAATAACTTAGCCATTTTTCTTGGTGCAGTAAAATATCTATTAGACGTGACCTATATTTATAACAAGAAAAAATATCTAACACATATAACTCAGATCAATTGCCATTATTAAGTAAAGGGGCCAAAGAACTTTGATTGGCATGTAATGTCGGCATCTAAACCTTCAATTAATTAATGGATCCAGATTAATCAATTTTGTTTTTTCAACAACCTCTAGTCCTGTTATAGGACCATTTTAATATCTTTCCGCCTACATCAATTAATGTGGGTTAATAAAAGATACCTAGGTAAAATATCTTTCCGCCTACATTAATTAATGTGCGTTAAGCAAAGATACCTAGGTAAAACGTACGGTAATAATTAATATACTAGACAATTTAATGGGAGTCTTATCCAAAAGACTTGGGCAGGTTCTCTGGGGATATACTTGCTGGGATATCTGGACATCTAAGCGCACTATACTCTTCAATTAACAAGAATCCCAGCAAGATGATGTAAATAGTTTCAAAAATTGATTTTTAGCGGTGACTTTTCAAAGTTGCCGCTAAAAATCACATTCAATGTTACTACTAAAAGTAAGATTTTCGACAGCGGCATTTTGAGTCATTGCTGAAATTTTATTTTTTGTGGTGATAATAACCTATTTTATATAATATACACTATTTGATATTAATATTAATATTAAACGACCATTTATGTATGTGCTATTTTCGTGACAAGTCAACAGGTCTTCTGTTTTTAAATAAAATCTATTTAAAAAGTAAAGTTGATCAATTTTAATTGACAAATCTTAAGGAAAGTTGGTAGCAAATGATGAATGCATCCTTAAAATGAATAAATAAATAACACGCTAGTTACACGTCAACTTATTTTCAGGCATTTTCAAAGTACAACTTAAAAAAAAAAAGATTAAATCCATTGAAAAAAATTAAAAATTAAGTTGAAAAAAATAAAGGGGAGTGGAGGTAGGAGATTAAGCAACAAAGCAACAAGTGTGATTATTTTATAGTGCTAGGCTTGGTGAAAGCTGCAAGAGATGGAGACATGAACAAACTGCGCAATATATTGAAGGAGGATCCTCCAATACAGGAGAAAGCATGTTCGGTTCATTTTGCAAATTCACCTGTTCATGTTGCAGCACGATCAGGGAATGCAGATTTTGTGAACCTCATTGTGACTTGAAAGCCTTCATTAGCCACAGAAAAAAACAAGCACGGTATAATAAATAGATCCCACTGCACTTGGCTTCTTTAGAAGGTCATGTTGAGACCGTTAGCCATAGGGAGCTGTTGAAGGCGAAGCTTGATGATAATGGGGTGAACCAGTGCCTTTTGAAAGACGACGAAGGCTGGACCGGGCCGCACCGTGCATCGTAGAAAGGCAAAATGGGGGTGATGGAAGAGTTAATCACCAAATGTCCTGAGTGCCTGGAACAAGTGTACAGCAAAAGGAGAGGCTAATCAAAAGGCTTCCAAATTTCCAGACACCGTTAAATGCCCGGGACCAAAAAGGAAAAAGGGCCTATTAACTTGCAGCAGTAGCAAAGAAAAACTTGCAGCTGTGTGTGTGTGTGTGTGTATGAAGAGAAGTATAATATATATGTGCATGTAATTAATAAATATATTTCAGTGTTTATATATACATGCATGTTGATTGGAATATATACGAGTGCGGCAGGTAGTAGAGGTACCGAGGGAAGAAAATGAGGGGGATGAAATAAGCATTGACGTAGAAGAGGGAGGGGAGTGAAGTTGAAGAATACAAAAAAAAAAAAAAAAAGCTGATTGTCAAGCTTGGGCAAGTCCTCCATCAACCTTTCTCAAAGAAGGCAGCACTACAATAGAATGGGACTGCCCTAATCAGAGATCACATCAAGGCCTCGTAAAAATTCGTCAAGCACTGCCTTAATCTGAAGGATCACAGGGACATAGCCCGTGAATCTAAAAAAGAAATGTGTTAAAATAAGAGGTAATTGAATGCTGTGATGTCTTTCTTTGTATTTCCTGGCCATTTACTGCTCATTCATAAATGATGAGAGTGACTAGGTCGGTTTGACACAAATCAGAGAGTTCCTATCTTATACAAATGACTAGTAAATATTATAACATTAGTTCTGAATTTACTGACATGAAACTGTTAATTCTGATAAGGTAGTTGTTAATAGAGTTATTGACCAAAAAAAAAAACGCTTCTTTTTTCTTTTTACCAGTTATAAAAGACTAGTAAATTTCATGAGGTTAAGTTGGAAAAATTGTCTCATTTTATGATGCAGGCACATGCATGATTGAGGGGGAGCACATTCGGTGCTCATCGGACTGATGAGCACCGCGTGCTCATCGGACTGATGAGCACCGCGTGCTCATCAGTCCAAACGCGTCGTTTAAATTATTGAGTAAGTGAGCAAATCTCATCCATTCATTATAAAATAATCTCAGCCGTCAGTTTATTTAATGTATTTCTCCTCCAATTTCTTTCCCAACATGTTGAGTCTGTGAGCAGTGAGATGCGGCAACTCCGACGACTTGGTAGGATCAACGCATGGTGGTCTAAGGTGGCAAATGGTAATGGTTATTTGACGATTTCACCGATAATCGAAATGTTGATCCCACTACAAGTTTGATGCTGTCGATGTTGGTAAGATTTTGCATCTTAGAGGGTGAAAGGGCTAGGTCTAAAAGGGGGGGTTCTACAGAATATTGGCGGAGGATCCATAGGTAAAGGATTTCAATCTAAAATTCCCAACTTGTTGCAATATTTTGAAAATCGATAATGACATTTGTACATAATGCATGTGGTTGAATCATTTGATGCGGTTCCTTATATATTATTGTTTCATGAGTTGTCTTCCACTATGTTCGATCCTCACACAAATTTCATTATGGTTTTGAAATTTGTGAAATGGTTTTGGTTATATCACTTCAATAATTTTTTTTAGGCATAATGACATGCTGATATTGCATTTTTAGTGATAATATTTTAAGGAAAGGGTCAATCGTGGACATTACTGCAATATTCTATTAATTAGTCCTCCTAGTTATCTGATTAATTATAAGATGTGCTTTGGGTGTAATGATAAATAAAGTTTATCTGTTTCAAACTTATTCTTTATTTCAAACAATCAACCTGAAAAAGAAGTAAAATCAATTGTTGAGTTTAGGTCAGCCATTTCACACTTGGTTCTGTTTTTATTAAAAGTGTTTAGAAACCAACCAACCAAGAAAATGCCAATTGAAAAGTTTCCTCCTATGTTAAGTTGTCGTTAGATAACAATCATATCAAAATAAGGAAAAAGACTTTTTGGTGACATGGATATTGATGACTTAGAGGATGTCGCTTTTAGTGATGATCAACCAAATCCTTATATCAGTTAGCTTGTAGCAGCACATGGCATTTGATTTAGATCATTTGAATATTATTATTATATAAAAATTTTAAAACATTTACATGTAATCTGAACTCTTACAAGTTTTATTAGATATTGCTGCACTTTATCATTGTTGTAAAATAGTCATACATAGTACCTTGACCAAGAAAGAAAAATAGATTGGAAACTATCAAATAAAGAATGGAGATTAATTTGCTGTAAAATCATTGCAGGGGTTGATGATTGTTGTCCAGAGATGTAAAGCAAGTCCCATCCTATAACATCCTACGAAGTTGTGCTCTCCAACAGAGAAGATAGGTTGTATCCATATAGAAAAGTAGCCAGCAAAATCCATGTTGTGCCTATTTCACTATCCTGTATGAAGTAATTAATATTGCCATGTGATGAGACAATCTTTATATGTAGTAAGCAAACATACAAGTGTATAATGATGTCAATTGTATACAATATATTGAAATGAATATAAAATTATTCTTCTATTGATTACCTTGTGAATAATTAGTAGTAATGTCTATAGCGTCAAGTGATAGGATGTCCTTTTCTTCAGCTGCCTAAATTTCCAAATGTCAATGTTTGTGAGTTGATAATATAACAACGACATGTAACTATTGATTCTTACCTTCAACAATCTTGTAAATGACAATGGTTGGGATGTAGATAGTGGGAAAACATATTGAGTTGAAGGTGCTAAGTATGGAGATGTTGAGTCTTGAGTTTGTGCAGGTTCCGTTGAAATTGTGACAACTTGAGATGAGGGAGCATCATGTGTTTGGGCATTTTTGTTTTTTGAACATTTGCTTCTTTTACTAAGTGGTGAAGCCTCTTGAACATCCTACAAAAGATGAATACAAAATTAGTAATAGTTTCTTTCTAAATAAATGTAAATTAAATAACTCTTCATACCTTTTGTTCTCTTATAAGTCGCCTTCTTATCATTAAATTTTTTTCCTCCCAAGGTTTCCAACGTCGCTTTCTTTTTGTCCCTTCTCTCTTTTTGAATCCCTTAGGAATATTTTGAGACTCTGTCACTGGGGCCTTACTTGATTCAGGAACAATATTTTCATTGTTGTTTGGAATTTTGTTATCTAGCTCAATGATGCATTTATGAACACATTCAAAACTTTCAGGAGTGTAAGCTGCCTTTGTTGCCAATCTTGCCATTTTATGCATTAATTGTCTATATCTTCGTGTAATTTCAAGTCTAGGATCTACCTGTATCTCACTTCCTCTCAAATCATATACAACATCACTCCTTGCTTTCCTTGTCCATCGCTTCATAATGTATTTCTCAGGCATAATCCTCACATCCTTTGACTCATAAACTTTCAATATATGACAACATAATATTCCAGTAGTCTCAAACATTCCGCAGGTGCAAAAAATGTCATGTGTGTCAGGTTTAAACTTAACTCTCCATTCCCCTTCTTCATTAATCATGTGGGCAATGTATATATATAATGGTTCCTTTTCATCGCGATGAGTTAACATCACAGAGAATTGGAGATCCCATTGTACTTGGAACATACGAAAGGCACTGGGGGTATAAGTCAGCACAAGTTGGCGCAATATAGGTGCACTTTGATTGACCATCCTAGGAATTTGTTGCCGAGAATCAAACTCAAGTTTCAATTCCTTGTCTCGCTTCTCTGAAACAACTTTGTCAAAAGTAGTAAAGAAATCATTGATGGATAAACTTGGTGTTGTGCATTTTTTCACATCAGCATTCACACTTTCACTAAGCTGTGTGCTTCTCATGCCTAGTGTACAAGCATTCTTAACATAGCACCAAGCCCATTTCTCCTTAATATTATACATGGATATAAGCCATGGATTGTTTTTGACATCATAAGAAGAGATTAATTGGCTCCATGCTTCTTCAAACTTTTCTTCCTCTGAAATTTTACTCATGCATTTACAAAAGTCGGACAAAAAATGTGACCCATCTTTCATTAAATTTCCAAGATGTTTAATGCCATTTTGCTTTAAATGCCAAGTGCATAAACAATGCTTTGTATGAGGAAGAACTTCACTTAGTGCCCTTGTCATAGCTTGATCTTGATCTGTAAATACAGTTTTAGGCTTCTTTTGCATGTGGGCTTCTAAGAAAGTTTCTAATAACCACTTGAAAGACACTGTGGTCTCATCATACAATAATGCTGCTCCAAAAATGACTGTACTTCTATAATGATTAAAGCCAGAAAAGATTGCAAGAGGTCGATGATCACGATTTGTACAATATGTCGTATCTAGAGATACTACTTCACCAAAAAGTGCATAGTCTATAAGCATTCCAGCATCCGCCCAAAACACATTAGTGATTTCTTCTTCTGTGTCCACTTGATATTTGTGGTAGAATGCAGGATTCGCCGCAAGTTGCTTTTGAAAATATTCAAATAGACACCTTACCTCTCCATACTTCATACTTCTTTGCTTTTTAGACTGCAAATAGTTTTGCAAATCCACTCGTGTATATCCAAGATTTGCTTTACCCCCAGCATATGTACTCATTAAATCAAAAGTAGCCTTCTGTTGAAGTCCAGACTTTCTCGCAAGGTCAATTCCATAAGCATCAACTTCTGCTAAATTTCTTTGAGATGCTAGCAAATGTATTGTTTCAGGTGTGTGAAGAGGATGATTATGCTCTTCATTAAATTTAGTAACCTTGTACTTTCCATCAACAATGGATACTATCATTTTTGCCTTACATTTAGTCCTTGTTTCAGCTCGAAACTTGGAAGAATATGTCTCTTGTTTACCTTCTTTTCGAACACCCTCTTTACTACACACATATCTATATGTAATAAGTGAACCATCTTTTCTACTTTTTGTACCATTATATTTTCTAGGCCCAAAACCAATTCTTTTACCATAATCTTGCCAAAAAGTCCATGCTTCTTCCCAGCTTCCAAATTCCTTTCCTATTTTTGGCTTCAATTCATCTTCCATGGTAAAATTACTGTACACAATAAACCATAATATATTTAAAAAATGTCAGATATCCATTTCTTTTTTTATAATTTCATTTTTATATTAAACTCTCAATATTTTGTGCACATAAGAAAATCTTTTGTTTTCTTCGTGAGAAAATACTTGTTAACAAATGGGTCTTTATTCTTTTATATATATATATATATGTGCGCAGAGTTTATATACACGTGTTTGTATTGAAGGAACCAAAGGAAGAAATGGCACGTCTTGAACCCAAAACAAAACATCTGTACAAAGCATGCCAAAACGATATGACAACACACCAGAATTGTTTTATGCAAGAGACAATATAGTTAAAAAAAAAACCTTTTTCTTCTTTCTTGCTCTGGTCGCTCTGTGCCGTTGTCGTCTTCCCTCTCTCCTTGTAGTGTGCCGTCTTCTACCCCCTCTCCTTGTGGAATTTGGTGTTGTTTATCTCTCTCTTCTTTCTCTTGCCTAGCGTGCAACATTCCTTCTCTTCCTTCTCCTTCCTCTTCTATTTCAAATGACCCTCTTCCTTCTTCCTCCTCTATTTCGATGCAATTCATCTCTCTCTGCTTTGGTTTAAGTTTGGCGGCAAATTAAGAAGAATCTGAAGAGATATGCTGCGCGGGAAATTTAGAAGAATCTGAAGAGATATGCTCCACTTAAAACTCGGATTACGTTAGTCTCGGTGTCATAACTGCTTCATTCACGTATCACTGAGCGGTAACGACCTCATCTTCAATAATTTAAACGACGCGTTTGGACTGATGAGCACGCGGTGCTCATCAGTCCGATGAGCACCGAATGTGCTCCCTGATTGAGGGATGCATAAACATACATGAGTGGAGTTTTGATTATTCCAACCTAATTTGTCCGAGCAAATTTTTTGAAGTCTAATGTTGGAACTTATTTCGATTTTTCAGTCTGGTCTGCATGACGCTGTTTAATTGAATCATTTATTCTGGTTATTAATAAATTCACAAATCATTTGTTTAAAATGATTATCTATTGGCCAAGACTTTACTGCTTGCGTGTGTGTTTATATATTATATTATCACTAAACCTAACAGTTATATTAATTTGATCAGCATTGTAAAGTTGATACAAACACTTTAGATTAATTAATGGAGCCCATCTCTATTAAAATTTTTTTATCATATTAATCAAGTCAATGACCTCACACAATGTAAGCTCAATCATTTTTTTTAAAAATAAAATTGATTTCTTATCATTTACCAGGTCAGCGAGTTCACACCGTGATGATTATGGTTACATAAAATATATCAAGATAAAAAGTTAAGCCAATGACTTAATATGTTCATCCTAAAATGAACAAATTATAATTAACACGATAACGCCACATTGTGAGGCTATAAATACGTACAGCGGAACCGCGTTGAAAAGTCGAGGAAGAGTTGGTGAAAGGTGATGGTTCAGATGTTGGTGAAAGCTACAAGAGATGGAGATGTTAACAGACTGCTCAACCTAATAGGGGCAGATCCTGAAATACTGGAGAGAGCATCTTCGGGTCATTTTGTAGATTCGGCGCTTCATGTCGCAGCGCCATACGGAAAAGCAGAATTTGTGGAGCAGATTGTGATTCGAATGCCTTAGGTAGCCACAGATCCTAACCAGCAGGGTATGATCCCCTGCACTTGGCTTCTTTGAAAGGTCATGTTCAGACAGTGAGGGAACTTTTGAAGGCAAAGCTTGACGACGATGACGGAGTGAATCAATGCCTTGCGAAGGATGACGAAGGCCGGACTGCGCTGCACTGTGCATCACGGAAAGGCAAAATGAGAGTGATGGAAGAGTTAATGAGCGCCTGTCCTGAGTGCTTGGAACAAGTGACAGCAAAAGGAGAGACTGTTCTTCATTTAGCAGTGAAGGCCAATCAATTTGAAGCTGTGAACAAAGTGCTGGCAGAGAGGATCGAAATGCTTCCAAATTTCCAGGAACTCGTAAAAGCCAGGGACATCAATGGCATGACCGTCTATGACCTTGCAGCCGCAAATTAAAGAAAGAGTTGCAGGGGTGTGTGTATGTTAAGCAAAGTACTACCTCCACTTCTGAGTTAGTTGACTAATTTGAATAAATTAAGGAAGTGTTAAGTTAGTTATTTATAATAAACATAAATTGAATTCTCCAAAATACCCTTACTCATTATGTATATTAGCTAGAACTACTAATTGATAGAATATTTAACATGTGTAATTACCACAAGAACTATTTTAGAAAAATAGATAAATATGAGAGATAAAGTGAATTGAGGTCTTACATTGAAGACCAAATTAAAAGTCAAACTAGCTCTTATATTAAGGATCAGGTATGTAACGATCTAAATTGTAATATCTCAGCACAATGGAATGACAAGTATGTATTTAAGATTCAATCCAGTTTATAACAATTACAGGCGTCTGAAAATACATTGAAAGAAGAGGAATTAACAGGGAAATAGAGGGAAGAGAGAAGAGGAAGCTTGACAGGGACGAAGAGAGCCAAGATAAAAGATTCCCGAAGAATGGGACCAGAGAAAAGATCATCCAAATCATCCACACCCTATTCTCATTTTGCCTCTCCCTTAATATAGTGTAATCACCTCTACACCACTCACTCCCACATTTGCAACGTCCTCATGATAAACACATTCCATTTTCCATTTTCTTGACACGTGGCCTTTCTTAAGAATATCCTCATATTGAGTCGTTACAAGGTAATAGAATTTGCTTATCTCATCTAGACTCTTTCTATATGTGATTGGAAGGTGAATGTGGCAGGTGCTAGGGGTACTGAAAGAAGATGAGGAGGAAAGAGATGAAATAAGAGAGGAAAGTCGTATAAACGTGGAGGGGGAGTGGGATGGCGGTAAAGCATCTGAAAAAGAGAAGAGCAATGCATCGCAGTTGCAGGAGGATGCAATACTGGTAGTGGCCACCTTGACCATAACACTGACATACCAAGCTATGGCAAATCCTCCATCACTCGTTTTCAAAGATGGCACTGCAGTAGAATGGGGCTGCCTTCGCCTTGGCCTGATATTTGGTCGGATATCTCCAAACAACCTCAAGGACTGTCCAGCCCTGTGGGCTTTTTGGTTCTTGCTTCTCAACACCATGATCTTCTTGACATCAATCATCATCGTGGTTTCCACTTTCTGAGGCCGAACAACAATCCATGTGCAACTGCTCACGCTATCTCAACCTAATGATGTTGCAATATGTTGTGAAACTGTTCACGTTGGGATTTAGCACTCAAAAGTATTAACTATGATTCTTAATGTATGATCTAATTTGTAATGCAATTTAAACTATAAGTTAAATCTTATATTAAGAGTTGGAGGTCGTATTATATAACATTAATAGGTTAAATCATAGCAACTGGACAGGCTTTTTTAATTTATAGAAGAATCACATGAAACTCTATTTTGCAATTTACTTGATCCAAATTACCGTTTGTTGATGATTGAGTCAATTATTTCCCTATTTTGTTCATCATATTTCCATTGCATTTTATTTGCTTATTTTGTGAGTAGCAGATGGATACGGTGTCTAACTTTTTGCTGATTTTGATTATGCATGCTATATGATGACTTTAATATATTCTTTGCCTTCGACTTAATAATCTATCTTTTTGGCCAAACAAGTAAATAATCTAAAATTTTAACCTCATTCACTTTTCTCAAATTTTGTCCTTTCAGGGATATATTCTTTTCTTGCCATTAAATTGAATATTATGTTCTTATTTTATTAACAAAGGACGGGTGATACTAACATTATAAGTATCAACGACTCACTGACCAAGATAACGAAAAACGAGAATCACGGTTAAGTTCCAAAAATTCAATTTATTCACAGTTATTAGGTCCCAAAAACAATTTTGTTTTTTTGGATGACAATGATATGATAGGAAGGAGTGACATTTCCCAATCCTATCAAACAAATGCATTATTGGGATGCTGCGAATATCAATCATTATTGAACTCAGAATTATTGTGCTGTGTAAGTAAATAGCATTCAATTTTATTCCAATCTTAACTCTCTGATAAACACGGTTTATAGAAAAGGAGCAATAACTATAAGAGTTCACACTGACTGGCGGAAGAAGCAACTAATAAAAGTTGTGTCAATTATTTTCTGAAAAATACAATAAGAAAAGCTATCACATACGTAATTCTTGACGGGGACACTAGCTAACTTCGGAAATATATGGCACATTGGAATAATAGGAGATAGATTGATCTTAGAGCAAGGCATATGTGTACGGACAGATGAGACAGGTACACATATATTAATGCAAGGAATTTTCTGAATCTGACCAAGTGATTGTATGGTACGGGAATATCAAGCAAATATATGGTATCACATTCAGAGAAGAAATAATGGATCAGAGATTGGTTGAAGCTGCAAGGGTGGGAGATGTTAAGGCATTGCACAGAATAATGGAGGAAGATCCTCAAGTATTGGAAAAAGCGTCTTTAGCCCTATCTGTAGACTCACCTCTTCATGTTGCAGCATTATCAGGACGAGTGGATTTTGTGAAGCGGATTATGAGCCTGATGCCTTCACTAGCCATGCACACAAACCGGGAAGGTTTAATCCCACTGCACATGGCTTCAGCACAAGGCCATGTTCAGACTGTAAGAGAGCTTTTGAAGGCGAAGCTTGAAGATGAGGACGATGAAGTGATGAAGAACCAGTGCCTTTTGAAGGACAACGAAGGTCGGACTCCACTGCATTACGCAGTTTTCAGAGGGAGAGTTGGAGTGGTTAAAGAATTGATGAGGCATAGTCCTGAATGTACCGAAGAAGTAACAGCAAAAGGAGAGACAGCTCTGCATTTAGCAATGAAGGCCAATGGACTTAAAGTGGTGCAAGTGATGGTGGAGAGCATCAGAAGGCTTCCGAAGTTCCAGGCACTGTAAAAAGCCAAGAACATCAACGGCAAGACTGTCTATGACCTTACAGCCGCAAAGAAAAACTTCTTGGTAATACACCAAAAAATTTACCACTTCTTCTCTTTTATATATATATATATATATATATATATATATATATATATCAAATTCAAATGGTTAAGTTTGCTGGTAGAACCACCAGAGTAGTTACAATGTCGTACAAATATATGCCCGTTGAATTGGATTTGGCGTGTTTGCTACTCCTCTTATGCTTGTCCCTAAACTTTTTGCACTTTCCAAACGTTTTTTGAAAGAAAATCACTCTAAAATCAATGAAACTTATTTTTAAATTAGATACAAAGTATTTGAAAACTCGTAAAAAATTAAAAACTGCACTATTTTTTGCTAATGAGATTTCAAAATATCACTATTTTATATAGAATTTAATGGTTAAAAAAAAACATTTGGAGAGTGAGGAAAATTTAAGGGGCAACAGAGAGGGCAACGAAGGAGGGGCAGGCACACACCCCAAATCCGGGTGAATTACGTGTTTGTTGGCACTCGCTCCATCATAGATATATATAGGGATTAGTTAACTAATTCATACCGATTAAAAAAAAATTAGGTGAATTAGCTTTTTGTAAAAAAAATATGCACCGGTCCTCCTAAAATACTATTTATTTTAACGATTTAATCTCTTAAACCCTATTTATAAGTCATTTCAGTATTTTTACTAGAACTACTAAAGAAAAACGTTAAGACTCAATAACATGGAATCAGGGTAAAATGAAAAAATTGTAATAAATAATTAATACATTGGGCTGTTATCAACATAGCCAGTACATCATAATGAGAATCCGGTTACGCGGGTAGCTTTTTTTTTTTTTGGGGGGGGGGGGGGGGGAGATTGAGCTCTTATATTTTGAATCAAACCAAACCACTCATCTAGCTCGTACATATAGAACTGAAGGGACTAACTTCTTTTGTACACACAAATACAAGGAAAATCCCTTTTTTAACGCAGTGATTATGAAACAATGGGTATAATGAATACAATATGGTGGCAGGTAATACCAGACAAAGGGAAAGAAGAAGACAAAGATGAGATAAAGGAAGAAACTAATATAACGGTGGAGGTGGAAGATGGTAGTGATGAAGCACCTGAAAATAAAGAGAAACAAGAAGCAGCATCAGCAGAGTTTCAGAATACAGTTTTAGTAGAGGCAACGTTAATTATAACGTTGTCATACCAAGGTTTGACAAATCCCCCATCAACACCATTCCAAACAGACACGAAAATAGATTGGAGCTGCATATCTCAGAGCTATTATTCACCAAAGCATGTGTTATTCCCCAGCATAAAAATAATCAAGACCTGTCTGGCCTCATTAGCTGCATTGTTCTTGGTGATTAACTCCATAATCTTCACCCAATCAATCTTCCTTCTGCTTTCTAGTTTACATGCCTGTTTGGATTCACTTAAAAATGACTTATAAGCTCCTTATGAACCAAAAGTCAGCTTGTTCACTTTTTGTTGCATTTGGTTTCACTTTTGGCCCATCTTACTTTTAAGCCAAAAGTAGCTTATTTCCACGATTGGCATAAGCTGATGAAAGCTACTTTTATGTGCTTATTGGTTGGGAAATGAGAAAGCCAACGAGGGGTGATGGAGCGAAGGGGGATGGACTGATGGAGAACATCTAGACTAGGAAAAAAAAATGAGTCTTTATATTTTATATGTATTATGTCAATTCATTTTTTTTATATTTAAAATATTTTTTATAATTTCTCTAAAATTTTAAAATTTAATTCACTCATCAAATTTGACTTCTTCATAATAAATTATTTTAATTTTATTGTATTATGTTAAATCATTTTTTTATCATGTTCTATTATTTATTAAAATTTATACCCATTTTGGTCATTTTACAACCAAACTTACTTTTACTCAATTATCCAAACAAGCTTTTATCAATCTCACTTTTGTAAACTAGCTTTTCTGAACTCCAATCCAAATACAATTCAGTTTATCCAATTTAGCTTTTACAAACTTTACTTCTCCATAAGCTACTTTTTCAATAAACTATTTTTCCGCTGATCCAAACGGACCTGTATACGTGGGGCTCATAGATTCCTTTTGATTCTTCGATTGTCGCTGCTGCAATTTACTGGCTTTCTACTATCTTCCTCTTTTACTTACTGATCAGTGAACCTTGGATCAAAGGAAAGCTAATGGCGATCTGGAGGAATCCCCGGCTCTGCGTATCCCTGTTCACCAACTGCGTTCAGTTCAGAACGTAGATATATTCACAATAAAAATTATAACGTACTGTGAGGAGAAAAGAGCAGAAATATAATATATTTCTTTTTTATTTTCCTTGATTTTTTTTTTTGGGCATCCCACTTTTATGTATATCTTAATAGTTATTTTGTTATTGCTCATGTTAAAATTCAGTCACTATTGCTGCGCAGAAATTAATCCACCCAGGAAAAATTCACTGGTCTACGACTTTTATGCGTCCCTGTGTTCTAATTAATTTTTAACAGACCAAGGATGTTTTCCTTCTTTAAGGGTATGTTTGGCTCAATGAGAGGAAGGGGAGGGGAGGGATTTTAATGGAAGGAAGGGGAGGGGGGGAGTGGAAGGATTTTAATATTATCTTGTTTGGATTTATAAAAAAAGAGGGGAGGGGAGGGAAAAACATTTTAATATGGATAATTTTACTCTTATTTTATTTAAGGTGTGGGCATAATGGTCACAACATGACAAAATATAGACATAATAGTTACAACATGACAAAATATTGGCATAATGGTCATAATATGACAAAATATTGCCCTTTCCCTCCAAATCCTCCCAATTTTGGAGGGGAGGTTAGGGAGGGGAGGGGAGGGGAAATTTTAAAAAATTTTCCCTCCCCTCCTAAAATTTGTGTGTTGCCAAACAAGGGAAAATGATTAAAACCCCTCCCCTCCCCTCCCCTCCCCTCCCTCCCAAATCCCTCATACCAAACACACCCTAAGTAAAACCTTAATCGGTTGCGTTCTAATTAATCACTCAAGTTACAAGAACCTTAATTTTAGTTTCGCCTAATTTCCCTGCATTTTCTTTTATTTTGCAAATTTTAATTTCTAATAAAAAGATCTCCAAAAATTTTAAATCCTAATCTCAATCCTAACATCTAAATCTTTTTTTCTTTTTGTTACGATATTCAAATTTTGATTCGTCACATTATAAAAGACTAGTCCCTTCAATCCTAACATTTAACTCTTTATTTTGCAAGGGCCAATTTTCAACAACATACAAGAAAATACAACAATAGTTTGATTACAACAATAACAAAGCATAACAACATTAAGAATGTTCATCTTTACGATTTCTCAATAACTAAAATTAATAGTCATTAATACTAAAATCATCTAAAGTTCATTTAAATCTATAGTGATTGTGATATTAAGAATTGAATGAGAAAAAATAGAATTAAAGACAACATACTTATTCATCACTAGTTCACACTAGTTCACCCTCCTATTTGTCTTGTCTATTCTGATTGAAACCAGTCCTCGGTTTAAGCTATGAGCCAAAGGGGATTTCAAACCGAATCATTGGTTTCCGGTCCAATTTTTTGCTTCCTAATAATTTTATTATCAAAAGACTATAAAGCCATTGTCAATTTTTTTATAAAGCCTTTGTCAATGTTTTCCCCCTTTAAAAAGGGTCCTGCAAGCTTGATCCATCACATCTATCCAAAGACACAAGCGGATGGTTCTCCTCTGACTTGACTTCCAGTCCTTCCACTTTGAGATCAGAAATTCAGCTAGGCTCTACTAAAAGTCGTGCAGCAATATAAAAATTCATAATCATAAGGAAACCAGTTCACATGAAACTACTTTTTCTGTTATCAAATTCAATCCAGTGCATTTGCTTCTCCATTGCAGCATGCAACAGGGCAGTTCTGGTAAAACAAGCGAGATAATACCCTTCCCATTGCAAGAATTAAATAGAAAGAAACTTCACTGAACTCGATGAATTCAATTGTATATGAATATGATTCTATATGAGGTTCGCATCTCCTTTGTACAACTGTTCTCTTTTTTATTGTTTTGGGCTTATATATCTTGTCAACTACAAATACACGGAGTGCGGAAAATGTGTCACTCCAGAGGATCTGAGCTTAAGAATTGGAAGTACAGTTTTAGGACGATGCCAACAGGCACACACATTATATGCTGGCAAATTCAATAGTTTTCTTCCCATCATGAGGCTTACTAAAGAAATACTTGAAGTAGTCTGAGTACACAACTCGCTTATACTTTGGCTCTTCTCCCTCCTCCAGAGCTTCTGGTAAAGGACCAATAACGGCATCAGGTGCCGGGTTCACAAAAATTGGGATTGAGATCCTGGTTTTGGCTCTGTTTGCAACAGCTTGGTGCTCAATGCTTTTGTACCTGTCATTGCTCATTATTTGCAGCACATCTCCAATGTTGATTACCAATGCACCATCAACAGGAGGTACAAATATCCAGTTATCACCATCACTGGCTCTTACATAAAGCCCACCTGTCTCATCTTGCAGTAGGACGGTGATCGATGATATATCAGAATGCCGACCTACACCAACTACAGCTTCAGCATCAGGGCAAGGAGGATAGTAATTGAAGTCAAGTATCATAGCCCCCATTAAGGCATGTTCTCTTTCATTGTCCATCTCCTTCACGTTGAGTCCTTTCAAGAGCACGCTTAACAGCCTTCTAATAAGAACTTCAGAGTGTTTCATATATTCCAGGGATTGTTCTCTGCAAGAATGATAATCAATTATGGTTGATTTAGACACCCAGCTATAACTTCTTGGTAAGGAAACCTATGCAATTATAACATTGTCCATTAGCTGTTAAGCCATCTATAAACACAGCAAGCTACATTTGGAATGCTTGTGGATAAATGACCTCAGGAAAGAAAATATATTCAATGCACTGTGTGTTTCCACCATTGTAACACAGACAGTTTAACAGTTTGTGTTCAGTACGCAATATGACGCTTTAAGTTACATGTGTACATTTCATACTTTGTCATGTCGCAATATCCGGGATGTTTATTGCCACTATTGATGCTTCCTAAGTTTCTACTTTTATACCCACTTTTGCAGAAGAACAGTTGGTTCATATGTGAATTCATGTACAAGACTGACTTCCAGCGTGGTGAATATTGTGTTTATTTTTTGTGTTCAAATGATTATCAGCAATAAGTTCTTCCACTAATATTTTCTCACAGTCAGCTTGGTCCAAGAAGACTAAGATGCATCAAATGATTCCTTTTGATGAAACGAAATATTAAATCTTCATTATTTACGTTATTTCTTGTTATAGCAAACACATTATCCTGCACAAAAACAAAACATTAAAGTTCATTCCTCTGTGGCCCCGTTGGACTCCTAGAAATACCATTCCATCCTTACACAGCAAGTGAATCTTATAACAAAGCGCAAAACAGAAAATTCTTAACAAAATAATTTGAGCACTCGTTGAACTCAAAATACCTTGCAAAGTCAAGCCACGTCCCAGATAAATCAGGGAATAAGAAGCATGAAAACCTCAGACCATGCAGCAATGTAATCACCAGTAATTTAAAGAGCCACATTATATTTAACACAATGTTCAACCAAATTAAATTCCCACACGTCACGTTCACTCAAATTATGATGAAGACAAATTCAAAGTTCAAGAAAAACGCACTTTTTGTCTTATTTCTCTCATAGCTCTAAGAATGTCTAACTTTCTCACAATGTATTGCAAGCATTCAGGGTTCGACTTGTATCTGAGCTTCGAAGAGCAGATATCATAATAACTGTCTCTTACTTACTTGCATATGGCAGGCCAGTATGCCTGAATTTTCTCCTCGGAAGCATACACAAGTTGCAGATAATCTTTCCATTCCAAGACTGACTCAGCCTGAGGACTAAAACTGGTAGCTAATCGCACAACTTCACTGGGAGAGTTCTCTTTGATATGCTTCTTCTCTTCCGCCGGCAATTCAAAGAACCTATGAACCGAAGCCTTCAGGTCCTCAATAACCTTCATCGGTATTCCATGATTAACGATTTGAAAGAACCCCCACTTGATAGCAGCATTGGAAATTGATTCTGCGACATCTGGGGCATCCCAGTTCGTGACATCGATGACGGGTATGGATTCCTGAGAGACCACTTTGCGATTGTCGAACCTCTGCTCGAGGGGTTGGATATATCGATCGGGAACAGCTTGTACGCCCAAATCAGAAAGACCCTTTACTCCATGGCCTCGGTTCACAACGAAATCGATTAGATCGGAGGGGATGGACATGGTCGGAAGTTTGATTCAGGAATTTGAAGAAATAACAATAGCTGGTTCAAGAAGAACAGAAGCATAAATAAAAGATCAGGTAAAAGGGAAAACCATTATCGCAGATGGATGAAACAAAGATGCACTGAGGTTTTGCTGCTTCATGCTTCCTGCTTCCAGCTGCGACTTAGGGTGTGTTTGGATTGGCGGTGGAGAAGTAACTTTTTTTTTAATCTGACTTTTCCAAAAGTCAGATTGAGTAAAAGTCAGATTGGGTAATGTGATTTATGTTTGGATTGGGTTTTAGAAAAAAGTCAGTTTGAGAAGCTGAAACTTGTTTGGATGATAAATGTAAAAGTAAGTTTGAATGTAAAATGACTTAAAAGCACATGAATTCTATTAAATAACACATATCTAATATTAGATATTTAATTATTAAAAGTGAAGAAGTAAGGAAAATAAAAATTATTAAAAGTAAAAAAATTTAATTTAGTATTATAAAGAAATTATATATATAATGTGACTATTTGTCATAAATAAAGTAATGAAAATAAAATTATTAAAAATAAGGAAATTTAATTTATTGTTATAAAGAAATTATATATATAATGTGACTATTTTAAAAGAAGTATTGAAAAAAAATTTATTAAAAATAAAAAAAAATTAAGTTATTACTAGAAGGAAATTGAAAAATAATAAAAAACTTAATTAAATATATGTAATGGATAAATATGTAAATTAGAGGTCATACATACGTAGCATTTTTAAACTAAATACATCAAATAACTAGTTGGATGCCATGCTCAATACAATTTGGTCTCTGATTGTGTCACGTACATGATTCATTTGTCTTGATCTAGGTAAATTTGAAGAGGATGTCTCACCAGCTTCATTATGATTGTCTTCGTCAATTGTACCTTCAGATTGAGCTTCTATGAAATCTCTATCAGTTTCAGAATTTCTTCGGAGGAAATTATGTATAGCCATTGTAGCACAAACTACTTGGACTTGAGTTTTATACTTGTAACTTGGCATCTTATCTAAGATGCAAAACTTATTCTTCCACACCCCGAAAGTCCTTTCTATAGTGCACCTCAAACTTGAATGGTAGTAATTGAAGACTTCGTTATAATTTTCAAATCCCGGTTGTCGCCTGAAGTCTGGAAGGTGATAGCGCTCACATCTGTACGGACCAAGATATCCTGGTGGAGTTGGATAGCCAGCATCGACCAAATAATACTTCCCTAATAAATCATGAAATTATGTTGACATTGTGAAATTAATGAAAATATCAAATGAATTTGACATAATTAAAACTGAAGCTACTGAAAATATACCTGGAGGTGGATGAGGGAAATCCAAGGCTGGAGTTGAGACAGCAGTGTTAAACACACGAGCATCATGTGCAGTACCTTCCCATCCCGCTAACACAAAAGTGAAGCACATGTCCCAATCACATACAGCCATGACATTCTGTGTCGGATATCCCTTTCTCCCGATATATTTGTCTTGCTTCGAAAGACTCACCACACATCGTACATGAGTGCCATCAATTGCTCCAATTGCATCATTGAAATATGGCGAATATCGTTTATCGTTTTTTATTTTTGGGTGAGTTACAGAAAACGTAGGATCGAGTGGTTTGATGTATTCCCTGGAAAGACTAAGGCAAGCCTGTAATACTCTATGAAAATGCCTGCTTACAGTTTCTCCTGAATGTTGAAACCTTTCTTGAATCATCCTATTACATTGTCCATGACCAACCATGTTCAAAAACATACCAACAATTTCTTCCACTCCCAGATACTTAGAATTTTTTAAACCATGTTCGACCAGTTTAGAGCATAATCGCATGAACATTTCTTTTTCCATTCGAAACATGTCATAACACCGAATTTCATGATCTCGCAAAATTTCTTGCACCCATAAATTACCTGTTTGCTGACTAGTTCTTCGTGGCTCTTTGCACACATAAGGCATCACATATTGACTCACCAATACAGCTACCTCTTCATATTGTGTTATCTCTTCATCTAGAAGGGAAATCAATTGAGACTGTTCATCTTCCTCCGACTCCTCTTCAGACTGTTCATCTTCCTCCATCCACTCAAACGTAAATTGATTGTTCCAATTTGCCATAGATAATGTCACCTGTGAGTGTGGTTAAATTCAACTGTAAGAATTTTTTTAAACGACAAATAAATATTTTTAGGTATGTGCAAATAAATATTTCTTTCTGTTAAACATGCAAAGACATAAAAATTAGTCTAAAAACATTCATAAGCTGCAATTACCATTATAAATAACACATGTAACTTAAAAACATTCATAGTCAGTTAACAAGTTACATAATTTCATAGTTCCACAAACATTAACTTAAAAACATATAATAACAACTCTGGTCCGAGTTAGACAAAATAAAATCATAACATGCGTCCTAAAATATAGTTCAAGCAGGCGGGGGTTTCAGCCATGATGGTGGATTGTATGCCATATCCTGTAGCCATGCAACCAAGTATTCCGGTTGTCCTTTTAGTGAAACAACCATTTCCCGAACACTCTTGTGCAACAGAAGTCTTAAGCACCGGTTCCGGAAATCAGAGTCACTTGTAATTTCCTCAAGGCAGAGCACTTCGGCCGTAACCTCAGAAATTGATACCTCTTTTATTTTCTTAAGAGTTGCAGCTCTATCCTTAGATGCAGTAGCTATTTCACTAACTGAATCCGCTATTTGTCTTGAGGCCGGAAGTTTTTGCTTTGTTTGCCTGCTAGACCCTTCACCTCTCTTCCTCTTCCCATGGCTTCCTGAACCACTAGGTGTAGTATTTGCTGTTAAGTTTACGCCTGCCATCTCATTCGTAACTCCTACACTAGCACCTCCAAGATCTTCTTTGCTATCCCCCGATCCTTCAAGGAGTTCTGTATCAACTCTATACACATTCTCTTCATCATCCTCTTGTGTCTGAGGTTGGGTTAAAGACGGTGCCAACATATCCTCTCCAGATGCTATCACACCCTTGAATATCGTGTTTAATTCATAAGCAAACTTTAACCCCTGGTACCTAAACTTTTCATATTGGGGATTCTCCTGCAAGAATACAATCAACAAAAATAAAAAGCCTATAACAAGTAATAACACAGTTTATAACTCAAGATCAACAATTATATACCAGTTTTTTCTTCTCCCACCACTCATTTGTTGCCACCACTGTATTGTTTACAGGGTCCCAACCTACACCAGTCTCTTTGTTTAAATCAACCCATGTCCTCCAATCCTTCCTCAAGCTATCGAGCCTATTTTTCAATTGCTTCTTCTCATAAGATTTTCCTGTTTTTGCATTGAATGCAGAGTGAATGTTGTTCCACCCAGTCTTTGAAAATGATGTTCCTTGACGATTTTTCCGGTAGATTTGCTCCATGCATTCTTTAAGTAACACCTCTGTAGTGCTTGTATCCCATGTTGCCTTACTTTTTTCTTTGTTCATAGTTCTATTAAAAAATGTCAATCAAGAATGCAAAAGGGAGTTACAGTGAACCAGAACACTTTTCTTCCAACAATGCAGAAATATTATGTTTATTTTGTAAATAAATATGACAGGAAATATCTAATATATATAATATGTATAAATTATAATATCACAATCATATATATTTAGGTTTGTAAAACATACTTATCAACAATAACCATTATTGATGAATATATACGCCACTTTTTACAAACACCGAGCTTCAGATTTTCAAACTAAAAAACGTATACTTTTCGGAGCTTGTGGCAAATAATTAACAGCAAAGGGGTAGTCAGTTTGCCAAAACCACAAATCATAAAATAGAAACATAGAACTACAAATAAATAGAAACACAGATCTTCAAATTTTCAAACTAAAATGCGCCTACGAGTCTGACATTGTCAAAAATAATTAACAGGAAACACAGATAAAACACAGCCAAAAAACCACATTAATCGATACGTTCAAGTCAGTTCTTCCTACTACACTACTACCAAGTTCGACAGCTAGGCCACACTGATCGAAAGAACATCAGATTAATAGCAACAATATCATATTAACACTCCTATAACAGCCATGCATCCGCCGGCAGCCAAGAACAATCGAAGAGCCAAGAACAATCGAAGACAACCAGATCTGGGACCAAAATTACGTATCTCTTACCAGGCGTACAAAGGAGACTCTGAGCAGTGTGGATCTGGAGCAGATGCGATCCGGCGGCACCTCAAACGGACGGCGACGCTTGCAACCGAACAGGGGAAGAAGATCAACGGCGACGGTATTTGACGGATCTGAACGAACGACCAAGGTCTAGCCACTCCCACACAACAACCGCAACTGATGAGACGGCGGGACACGGCGGAGACACGGCGGGACACGGCGACGCTTGCAACCGAACAGAGGAAGAAGATGAACGGCGACGGTATTTAAAGGATCTGAACGAACGACCAAGGTCTAGCCACTCCCACACAACAACCGCAACTGACGAGACGGCGGGACACGGCGGAGACACGGCGGGAGACGACGACGCTGGAACAACTCAACAAACAGAGGAAAGAACTGATGAGACGCTGGAAGAACTGAACGACCGACCACACTTGAACCCGAACTGTTGAGACGGTGGGAGACGGCGGACGCACGGCGGGAGACGGCGGGCGCACGGCGAGTATATGGCAGCAGACGTCGGGAGGAGTTTTTTTTAAGCTTCAGAGCGTGTTGTGGCTGAGTGCGTGTGTGCGTCTTTTTTTGTCTTTGAGCTGAGTGAGGTCAGAGAAAATACATGCAGAGAGGGTCAGTTAGGTAAAACAATTAAACACACTCCAACGGTTTCCTCACCCCAGCTGCACGTCCGAAAAAAAAGCTCAAAATATGAGCTTCTCTCAGAAGCCCATTTAAACCTCAAAAGTCAGATTGGGCAATCGGGGATCCAAACACTCAAAAATGTCAGCCACCCCACAAGTCCGTTTGGGACGCACGTTTGGGCCCCCAAACGTGATCCCAAACGGGCCCTTAGTGCATTCGACTCTTACCGTTGTAGTTTTTTTATTGAGACAATTAACCTTTTTTTTTTGGGGGGGGGGAATTAAATCTTAGTCCCCACCTTTCTTGATTTGTAATTAAGTCGCTAAAATTTGTTTTGAAAATACATATACACGTCCGCAAAGTTTGATAGTGGTTCATCCCAAATTGGCGAATCTGTCAGCAATCTGAAGCGAATAATGACTTCTAAAGATGCAAGTGAGCAAAATGACTGTTGTTGAAATGCAAAGTGTCTATTTGGGATAGCGATAGAAATCTTCTATAAGTAAGTTTCATATAAATTGAGACAAAACTTTTCTTACATGTTTGCCTCATACTCTATAAATTACTATTAAAAAACTACTTATAAACTATTTCAAATGGATACAAATAATTTTGCTCCGTAGAGCCTTTTCCAAAAAAAAAATCCTTCATTCTTAACACTTTCGAATTTGGAACCTTTATTTTTTAACGTTTAAAACTATACTTGGGGAAAAAAAACATACACTATTCTTTATTCAAAGAGTTTCTTTAATCATGAGAAATGACTTATAGGTCTATTTGATACGAGGGAAATTGATAGAGAGAAGGGAAAGAAAAATTTTAATGAATTTAATTTAAAAATTTGAAGAAGTAGGATTTAAAAGCTGTTCATTAATTTTTCTTACCTTTTTTTCTTACAATTTTTTCATTAACATTTTATAACCTCACTTTTAAAATAAGATAAGAATTTGCAAAAATAGAAATTAACCACAAAGCTCTATTTGAAGAAAAGAAAAAATATTATAATCCAAAATTGCTCCCAAAATATCATCAATTGCGTATCTTAAATTAGACTGTCCAAAAATCAACTTTGTGAAAGGTTAATAATTGATTTTAAATAAATAGAAAATATTAATACCGAGTCAAGAAATAGGAACCGCAAAATATTCATTTTCTTACTTTGAAATCCAAATTTTTATGAAGATTCTTGAGATTAAGGCCTCGTTTGGTAGAGTGGTAGAAATTTCTCATAAACTCGTTTCACGTAAGTCGAGATAAAATTTTTTTTATATATTTACCTCGTATTTCGTAAATTGCTATTAAAAGAAATATCCATGTTTAGTGTTATAAACATCATTATTTTAATAGAAGGATATTTATGCCCAGTAGAAACAAAAGCTTTAATGAGAGGTTGGTTTCTTTTTTTTTTGTGCTGAGAGTTATATGGAAAATACAAAATATTTTTGCTTAAAAAAGAGCCTTTGTTTTCAACAGTTTCAAATTCAGGACTTTTTAATTTCTGAATATTAAAGCATTTTAATTTAGTTTTTTAATTCCAACGTTTTAGAAATGGACTCATTCAACTACCATTAATCACATTCGCTTGATCTCAAGAATCTTTATTTACCTACCTTAGCCAATGTCCTTAGCATGTTGAGTAAGCTGCGCGCTCTGAGATTTCGAACTTTTCTCTTTCTATTGACATACCATACTCTGTTTTTTTTTTTTTTACTAGAAAAGATTCGTTTAATCTTAAAAGTTATTCCTCTAGCCCTTCATGTATTACTTAATTGTTAAATTGATTTGGGTCACAAATATAAGACTTATTTATAGTATTTATCAGTTTTTTTTAAAATTATCTTTATTGATACTCTTTTAGTCATGATCAAGTAAAAAAAAAAGAGAAGATATTAAGAAAGATGATTATGATATTTTAAGAAAAAACATATTATATTTCTTATAATTAAATTAATTAAATAGATCTCACACTAAAGATCAAAGGAGTATTACATAGTATCATGTTGTTCAATGAAACCGGATCTTTCACAACTTCGGCCCACAGTTGTTCAATGGAAGGGGCAAAAGGAAGAAAATAACTCGGAGATAGCGTGACTAACAAGAGTTGGACCAAGTGGTAAGCAGTTTGGTATCACTTAAGCGAGATCTAGAGTTCGAGCCTCAGTGTATGTAAAAGTTCCTTTTGGGAGACTCACCCACCACAGCCAGGTATGCGACGTGGGTCGGATCCAGATGTAGTAGGAGCAAAGCTCCAATGAACTGGGTAAGCAACAAAAAAAAAACTGGGAGCTAGCGTGTATAAATTCTTTGACCTCTCATCTAACTTGACCCAATGTATTTCACACACCTTCATTGGATCCGTGGCCTTTAACTCCAAAAACAGGAAAACTCAGAAAAACAAACAATTAGAATTGCAAGAGTATTTTCAAAACAAGATCATTAATAAATCATTGCTAATTTCTCCAAAACAACATAAATTAAAAAGCATGAAATCACTCCCAAAATTTGTCCTATAAATTGAAACAAAGGGAGAGGACTATTTCAGATTTCACTAGAGTTCAGGCTCAATTTTAGCTCAAAAATTTCACGTAAAAATTATAGATATTCATAAGCTTTTTTTATAAATCAATATCTCCACAAAAGTGTGTAAAAAAAAAAAAAGGCTGCAATGTCGCCCTTAAACATAAAAAAAATTGACAGTCACTGTTAGTTTTTTTTAATAGTTAATGTGCGAATTTTTGCTCCTTTTTTAATACTTCTGAGATGGTATTGATTCTAAAAAATTTTAATACTCACAGCTCCTATATTTCAATATTGTTTTGTTTGCCCAAAAGAAATTCAATATTGCTGATCTCCTACCAAAAATTTGTTTTGGACTTTAGATGTTGAAATACTTTATAGCTTAGTGTTTTTCACCTCCATTCCATAAGTGTTAAAGCGAAATTTTATTTAAAGAGAAATTTTCTGTTTTTATACATAATGAACTTTTTACAAAATTTTAGATCATATATGGAATATGGATGTGATTCTTGAAAAAAAACAAAAAAAAAAACAATTCCACTAGTGGTGACATGGATGAGGCCCTTATTTGGTTTGAGTGGAGGGAAAATATATGGATTTACACTTACACATACATATGCTCCCTTCACTTTGTTTGGTTAGAAATTTTAAATTTATAACAAAAGAGTATATAATTTTAGAAGTGTCCATTATTTAGTACTACTCACACTTAACAAATGAAGGATATTTTGAGAATAATGTCACTAATTAATCAGTATTTCTTTACAACATTTTATATTGGGAAACTTGAAACCACTAAAAAAAAATCCTGTAACAAATATCTTGTAAATGGAAATTTATGTATTATTATCTAATATGTAAATATTGTTTTATCTGGCCAGAAGACTTCAATATTATTGGGCTTAAAAAAAAAAGGTTGGACTTTAGATATATAATTACCACTCTGTTTCTTATTATAAGTCACTTGTATCCCAAAAGTTTGTTAAAATATAAGTCACTTGTAGTATAATTAATGATCTTTTTCTAATTTTAACCCTATTAATTTAATAAAAAATTAATTAATCCCCTCTCTATCTCTCTCAACTTTTCGTTCCCTATACAATCTATCCCCCCTCTCTCAACTTTTAATAAGGGTAAATATGAAAAAAAATTAGTTAATTTAATGTATTTCTTGGTTTGCGGGTTTGGGATACAAGTGACTTGTAATAAGAAACAGAGTGGTACTATGTAGAGTAGTGTTTTTTTTTTTTTTTGTCATTCATTAAGAATGAACATGAAATTTATATTGGAAGAGACGCTCATATTTACTACTTGATAATGACTTGAACAAAATTGCGTCTAATAAGATAATACATGTTTTTGAAAAAGAAAACACAATTTTATGCAAGAGATATTAATTTTTTTTCACGCAATCCAAATATCATCCTTGGCTTGAAATGAGCCTGGGATTTTGAAATCACCTTTGTATTTATCTCATATTGTCCTATCCACCATTTTATTAAAAAAAATTGCAAATAGCCCCCTCTTTTTTTCCTAATCTTCAACTGATTATCCTCGTGCCCAGTAATCATAGAGCACGTGCCAACAAAAAGACAAGCGAATCCATCGCAGAATCATCACCTCATTCTCCACATTCTTCGTATCCGCAGATTTTAAATTTTTCCACCGCGTGATGCAGCGACTAGAATATATGATTAGATTTTGAATTCTAGTTAATTTTTACTTTTTATAGGAGCATGATTTTTGTATTCATTCAAATGAGATTTGAATTAGATATGTGAAATTTAGAAAAAACATATGAAAATTTAAATTTATTTATTTAAACCCCCAATTGACATACAATTTAATTATGATACTTTCTATTTAATTCAATATATTCAAATATTAATTAGGATATTATTCAAATTCAAAATTAATTATTATTTTTTTATTTGAGCCTCCAATTGAAATTTTATTTAATAATGATATTCTTTGTTTAATTCAATATACCCAAATTTTAATCAAAGTATTATTCAAATCTCATTAATTAAATATATTCAGATATCATAATATCATAAGTCATAACCAACCTGCTTTTAAACGAACTGGATATTACAAGTTTTTAAGAATATAATTAATGATTGATGATTGATTGATTGATTTTAAGTTTATAAAAAAAAGTATAAAACTTTAGAAGTGCCCATTATTTAGTACTAATCACACTTAACTAGATACCCAAAAAAGGGTACCAATCACACTTAACTAATGAAGGATATTGAGAATAATATCACTAATTAATCATTATGTTCTTTATAACATCTTATATCGGGAAACATGAAACAACTACAAAAAAACATATCCTATAATGAATACTCCTCCGATCCTTAATATAAGACCCTTTTGACTATTTTGATTAAATTAATGATGTTAGTTAAGTTAGGTAATAAATATAGATATCCCAAAATACCCTCGGTTTACACTTCTAAAAAGAAACTGACGTCTGAAAAAAATTCAAGTCTGGTTAACTCGCCTCCTCTGGTACCAACGTCGTCCAAGTTCTCCTAGCTCACGCACCGTTCGAGTTGTCGGTCTCACTCATCAACTGCTTGGTTTGTCCATATCGTTTCTCTTGATTTCGTATTTTCCGTCGATTTCAGTTTTGCTTGCGGTCAATGTTGTCTCTGGATTTTGGATTTCGGTCAGATTTCGGTTTTGCTTGCTTCGTTCGTCTCTGGATTTTGAATTTCTGTCAGATTTCGGTTTTGCTTGCTTCCTTTGTCTCTGGATTTTGGATTTCCGTCAGATTTCGGTTTTGCTTGCTTCGTTCGTCAATGTTGTTTCTCTGGATTTTAGATTTTTATCGATTTCAGTTTTGCTTGCTTAATCGTTGATGTTGTTTTTCTGGATTTTAGATGTTTATCGATTTCAGTTTTGCTTGCTTAATCGTTGATGTTGTTTCTTTGGATTAGTGTCCACATTTCTGATTAGTGTGAAACGAAACTTGGTATTAACTTGGTATGAAATCGATTTTAGTTTTGCTTGCTTAGTTCATCAGTGTTGCTTCTCTGGATTTTAGATTTTGCTTGCTGTAAGTGGCCACTGTTGAGAATCAATCTGACTCAATGCCGTTGAACTTGGACTTGAACAGTGATGAAATTGGCGCAGATGATGGTATTAATATGCTTTCAGGACTTCAGAGCTTATTGTTATCCTAATGAAAGATTAAGAACATTCTAGGAATCTGATAAATTACTAATTTGATTTCTAATCGTTTGGTTATTACTCTTGGACCTGAATAATTTTTTTCCTTATCACATTCAGGTGAGTTTCTCTTGGACCTGAATAAACTGCCTAGTGACTTTCAGGGAGTGGACGAAGTTTATTTGGGAGAAATTTTGGACAATGAATATGATGTTGAACAACAAATAGAAGAGGAACACATTTATGCATCTGAAACTAATGGTACCTGAGTATACCTTTATGTTGACATTACATTGGCATACTTGGAGCATTTTTTTTCTTGTATTTCCTGCGTATACAATTATTTCCTGGACATATACTTTTCTCTGATATAGTGATATGGTTCAACCAAAAGTTTGAATTCTGAGTATATAATTCTGAGGCAGGGACTCCTTGTGCTAATCAAAAGTTTTAGTTCCATATATAATTCTGAGTATATGTATCTAGAGGTTGCTATAATTCTGAGTATATGTATCTAGAAGCAAATCAATAGGCACACAATACTCTGTATGTATTGCCCCTTTGATTTAGATACTAAGTTACATTGAAACACAGGCTCTGTTCTGCCTTTAAGTGGTAATCATGAGGTTAGTTGTAAAAACTTGGTTGAGCCCACTTTAATGATCATAATCTTTACTTAGAACTTCAAAAATTTGGCGCTATTATATTAGTACCGGTACTACCAGTCTTGAACCTAATGATGCTTATTTTGTGACCCGAATCATTCTAATTTGAAGAAACCCACGCCACCGTAATATTGTGTGCCTGGATTGATATATACAGAGTATTGTGTGCCTATTGATTTGCTTCCAGAATTTTATGACCTATGACTACTCTGGATTTGAAACCTCTTTAAATAACTAAAGTAGAAGTGAGCTTTATATTTTTCTCCTTTTCATTTTGCTTCATATCAGACTTGGTTCGTTTGACTTCAACTGTGATTTTTTTTTATTCAATTTAGGTGACCAACGTAAGTTTTTGAGTAATGAAGACCGTAAAGCCATCTCCCATCTCCTATTACAGCATAGTAAAGGTGGGAGACTAATTAAAGGGGCTAGGAAAAAGATTGCGTCAATGTATTCTGTATCCAATAGTGTCATTAAACGCATTTGGTGAAAGACAAAGGTTGGGGATGAAGTGTGTCATAATAGAACACAAAATTGTGGTCACAAGAAGGTTGAACTTGACCTTGATCAGTTTCTTCGAGTTCCTTTGGCTAGGAGGACTACCTTGCGAGATTTATCATTTGCCTTGAATATAAACAAGACCTCACTAATTAGGCTTAAAAAGGAGGGAGCTATTGAGCATCATGCTAATGCCATTAAGCCATTTTTGAAGGGAGAGAATATGATTACTCGATTATGGTTTTGCTTAAGCATGATAGAAAGTGGTTCAATGCTAGGAGATCTAACTTTTAAAAGCATGCACAATATGGTTCATGTTGATGAGAAATGGTTTTATATGACTAAAAACACTGTAAACTATTACATGCTACCGGGAGAAGAAGAGCCATTGCGTACTGTGAAGAACAAACAATTTATTGGAAAGATCATGTTCTTGGTTGCTGTTGCTTGTCCTAGGTCTGATTCTGAAGGTAATGAAATTTTCTCTGGGAAAATTGGAGTCTTTCCTTTAGTGAGACAAGAGCCGACAAAGAGGAACAGTGTTAATAGACGTGCAGGTTCCCTTGTAACAAAACCCATAGCTTCAATTACCAAAGAAGTTAGTAGACGGTTTCTTATTAAGCATGTTATTCCTGCTATAAAAGAAAAGTGGCCAAGAGATTCGATAGGGGAACCGATATATATGCAGTAGGACAACGCAAGATGTCACATCGATCCAGATGACAGTGAATTCTGTCGAGTTGCCACAGAAGATGGGTTTACTATCTGCTTGATAAACTAACCTCCAAATTCTCCTGACTTGAATATTCTAGATCTTGGTTTCTTTAATGGCATACAATCTTTACAGTACAAGGAAGCACCAAAGACAGTTGATGATTTAATTGCGGCGGTGGTTAAATCATTTGAATCATTTTCAGTTGTTAAGTCTAACAAAATATTCTTAACACTTCAATGTTGCATGGTAGAAATCATGAAGGTCAGAGGATCTAATAAATATGATCTTCCATATATAAGAAAAGAAGTCATGGAAAAGGAAGGTCCACTGCCCAATCAAATCAAGTGCGATCCAAAGCTAGTACAAGACGTGATGGAGTACTTGAGGTAATTTTTCCTTTCTCTGAGTTCTTTTTTTTTTTTCCTGGTTCTTTTGGTTAATATGTGTCTGAGAGCTATTCTGAAAAATATGCTATGTATATTCACTGTGTATAATCTGTATATATTTACAAGGATTTATAGGACTAATCGGAACTATACAGGGAAATAATCAACTAATAAACAGTAATTAATCCTATAGTTGACTAACTCTAACGACTACAAATCATTCATTAAGGCTGGAATAATGTTTTCTTAAATCCCATGATTTCCGGGATTCCCACACTCCCCCTTAAGTTGGATTATAGATATCGATCATATCCAACTTGCGCACAAAATTTTCAAACACTTCCTTATGTAGGCCCTTAGTAAAGATGTCTACTGTTTGCCTTCCAGTGGGCACATGTATTAGCTTTACCAGTCCTCTGTCCAGCTTTTCTCTAATGAAGTGTTTATCAACTTCAACATGTTTTGTTCTGTCATGTTGGATAGGAATATGAGAAAGGTTGATTGCTGCCATACTGTCAGTGTATAAGTTCATTGGAAATTTCAGATCAATTCTTAGTTCCTCCATGACTCTCTTGACCTAAATTAGTTCACATATCCCATGAGCAACAGCTCTATATTTTGATTCTGCACTACTTCTTGAAACCACATTCTGTTTCTTGCTTCTCCTAGTGACAAGATTTCCCCATACATATGTACAGTGGCCAGATGTAGATCTTCTGTCTTCGTGATCTCCTGCGTAATCTGCATCAATAAAGATTTCTATATCTGTCTTTTCAGACCTTTTGTACAATATGCCTTTTCCTGGAGTGCCTTTTAGATACTTCAGGATTTTGTATACAGCTTTGAGATGTTTCTCCTTCAGTGCTTGAGAGTGTTGACTGGCTACACTTACTGCAAATACAATGTCAGGTCTTGTGTGCGAGAGATAAATTAGTTTTCCAACCAGTCTTTGATACTGGCCCTTGTCCACATCTTTTCCTAAATTTGCCTCCTCCTCTTCTTCTTCTTCTTCGTCGCTTTCTTCCTCTTTTTCCTTGTTATCATCCCTCTTCTTTTTCTTTCGTTTTGCTGTTACTTCCATTGGTGTGGAGCTAGGTTTGCAACCTAACATCCCTGTTTCTTTAAGGAGATCTACTACATATTTTCTCTGGGAGATGTAGATTCCTCTCTTGGATCTTGCTACTTCCATTCCGAGAAAGTACTTCATTTCTCCAAGGTCTTTCACCTGAAATTCTGTTGCCATTGCTATCTTAATCAGGTCCATTTCTTCAAGGTCATCTCCAGTGAGTATTATGTCGTTTACATAGACACTTAGGATGGTTTTATTGACTCCTTGGTGCTTGAAGAAGAGTGTGTGATCACTTTGTCCTTGACTGTATCCTTCTGTCTTGAGGACTCGTGTGAGACGCTCAAACCAAGCACGAGGCAATTGTTTCAGCCCATAGAGAGATTTCTTTAATTTGCACACCATTTTAGGCTTCTTGGTTGGGAAACCAGGAGGTGGCACCATGTATACTTCTTCTTTCAGGTCTCCATTAAGAAATGCATTTTTTACATCAAGTTGATAGATAGGCTAGTCTAGATTTGCTGCAAGAGACATTAGGATCCTTACAGTGTTGAGCTTAGCTACTGGGGCAAACGTCTCTGTATAATCTGTGCTGTAGATTTGAGAGAAACCTTTTGCTACAAGTCTCGCTTTGTATTTGTCTATGGTTCCATCAGCTTTATACTTTACTGTGAACACCCATTTACATCCTACTGCCTTCTTTCCTTTCGGTAGAGCTACTTCCTCCCATATGCCATTTCTTTTTAGTGCATCCATTTCTTCTAAAACTACCTTCTTCCAGTTTGAAGATTTGAGAGCCTCCTCAATACAGTTTGGAACCTTTATATCGTCCAGGTTAATAGTGAAGGCCAAGTACCAGGGAGATAGAGCTTTGTATGAGATGTGATTCTCAATAGGATGTTGTGTGCAGCTTCATGGTTTCTTTCTCAGTGCAATTGGGAGGTCTAAGTCAGGTTCAACTTCACCTGTGTTTCCTGTCTCATCATTAGAGTTAACAGCATTAGTTCCCTCAGTTTCAGGATCAATCATCAGCTCAGGTTCATGAGGTACACTGAGAATTGTTGGCCTGGGTACATTTCTGTTTTTTCTTTTGTAAACTTTGTTGAAGTTTTTCTGTTTCTGTTTGTTCGTTTCATTTTTGTTCTCCCCCTCAGTAGGATGTTTGTTAGTGTCAAGGGTGAAAGGGGGGTCATATTCTGTGTAAGGAAGATCATCTAAAGCAGAATTTGTTTGGGTGTAAGAAAGATCATCTAAGGCAGAATCTGTTTGGGAGGTCTTCAATTCTTCCCAATTCTCCCCCTGAATTGAAGGCTGGGAATAAAAGGACTCAGATTCATTGAAGGTAACATCACAGCTAACATATAGGCGTTTAGTAATGGGGTTATAGGATTTGTATCCCTTGTGAGAAGCTGAATACCCAAGGAAGATGCATTTAACAGCTCGAGGGTCAAGTTTGCCTTGGTGATGAAGGTGGACAAAGACAGTGCAACCAAAGATTTTTAGGGGTAGGTTGTTTTCTAGGTAAGGGACATGATGAGTTTTGTGAAGTACTTCAAGAGGAGTTTGAAACGATAGTAGTTTGCTGGGCATTCTGTTTATTAGGAAGGTTGCAGTGAGAATAGCATCACCCCAATAAAATTTAGGAACATTATTAGTGAATAGGAGGGCACGAGCAATTTCAAGAATATGTCGGTTCTTTCGTTCAGCTATTCCATTTTGTTGGGGGGTGTGAGGACATGAACTTTTGTGGATAATCCCCTTTGTTTGGAAGAACTGAGTGAATTTGTGGTTAATGTATTCAGTACCATTATCGGTGTGAAAGATTTTGATGGAGGTGTTAAATTGGGTTTTGATCATTTGGTAAAATGCTGTGAAAACAAAATAAGCATCAGTCTTTTCTTTAGTCTTTTCTTTAAGCAAATATGTCCAACATACTCGGGTGTGGTCATCAATAAAAGTCATATGCGATTAGTAATGCGGCTAGGGCCCCACAAATCACTATGAATAGTAGTAAAAGGTGCAGAGGGTTGATAAGTATTTCGAGGAAAATTAACACGATGATGCTTAGCAAGTTCACAAATATCACAATGAAGTTCAGAAACATTTTTATTAGGAAAACTAAATGGAAATAGTTTGAAGAGATATTGAAAACTAGGGTGACCGAGACGTTTATGCCAAAGATAGATATCATTGTCTCTTGGGAGGGAGGTTTTATTACAGACACTGGTGTTGGAAATTGAGGTGTTATCAAAGTAGTATAGGCCATCAAATTCTTTAGCACTCCCAATCATCCTCCCTGTTGATAAATCCTGGAATAAGCAGTAAGAGTCATAAAAATCAGCATGGCATTTTTCATCTTGTGTAATTTTGTGCACAGATATCAGGTTGCATTTTAATTTAGGTACATGAAGAACAGAGTGAAGTATAAGGTTTTTAGAGATACGAATGTCTCCAATGCCAGCAATAGTAGATAAGGATGCATTAGCAATTTTTACCCGGAGAGAGCATCACATGGAGTATAAGAAAGAAATAAATTTTGATCATCATTCATATGATCAGAGGCACCAGAATCAATTATCCAACACCTACCCTTGCATTTGCTTTGAATGGTATTCAAAGCATGTAGGAAATTACCTCTAACCACGGTAGCTGTTGGTTGAGTTTTTGAGGGTTGATTAGGTGATGGAAGAGAACTGAGGAGGTCGATCAATTTTGAGATTTGATCATTGGCGTTGTGTTGGTCTGTTCCCTTTTCGGTGCCAGCAAGATATCCACGCCCTCTGCCACGCCTTGGTTTCCAGTCAGCTGGTTTTCCATGTAAGTCCCAGCATGTATCTTTAGTGTGTCCAGTTTTCTTACAATGGTCACACGGGGGCTTGGGCTTCTGATTTTTGCCTTCTATGTTACGGGAAACCAAAGCAAAGGAATCTGGAGCCGATGGGGAAGATACCGGGGGTCCCAACGCTGGCATCATAACTCATCGACGAGCATCTTCTCGTTGGACCTCTGCGAAGGCCTCTCGGACTGTGGGTAACGGTACGCGGCTAAGGAAGTGACTGCGAACAGCATCAAGATCAAGGTTGACGCCGGTAAGAAATTCAAGAAGTCATTTTTTCTCAACGTTTTTCTGGTAGAGAGCGGCGTCAGTTGCACAATGCTAGGAGTCGGTGCTGTAAAGGTCTAGTTCCTGCCAGAGAGCCGACATTGTTAGATAATAATCATTGAGGGGTCCGTTACCTTGCTTAAGCTGCCATAGCTTGGTCTTTAGTTCGAAGATTTGGGACCCGTTTTCACCATCAGAGTATGCCTCCCGAACTGCTGTCCAGATATCGAACGCGGTGGGCAAGAACATGAAGCTTCGTTTAATTGCTGGTACTATGGTGTTGATGAGCCACGAGGAGACCATCGAGTTCTCCATCTTCCAGAGGAGTAGTGCATTAGCGTCGGTGGGTGAGGGGCAGCGAACATCACCGGTGAGGTAGCCTATCTTGCCACGTCCTTCAACGGCGAGCTTTATGGATTGTGCCCATTCATGGTAATTATCACCGGTGAGTTTCTCTGGTATTATTAGAACCGAATTTCCTTCGAAATGTGGTGGACGTAAGGTTGTGGAGCTCTCAGGCTCCAAAGTCGACTTGGTCGACTCGTCTGTCTCAAGCGATTGAGACATGATGATCGCGCAGAAGCTAAGCGGTGCTGAACACCCATGAAAGCTCTGATACCATGAGAGCTATTCTGAAAAATATGCTATGTATATTCATTGTGTATAATCTGTATATATTTACAAGGATTTATAGGACTAACCGGAACTATACAGGGAAATAATCAACTAATAAACAATAATTAATCCTATAGTTGACTAACTCTAACGTCTACAAATCATTCATTAAGGCTGGAATAATGTTTTCTTAAATCCCATGATTTCCGGGATTCCCACAGTGTCTATGGTACTTAACTTTTGTGCATTGGATAATTTATAGCTGTGGCAACATTGGATGACTCGATGTGGCAGATTAGTCTTTGGCTTCGTTCACTAACTGATGCAAACCTACCACCTTGCTGAGATTGAAGAAATGAGGCTTCATTTTATCTGTTTTTGAAGACTTGAAGATTTATTCTTCATTGCTTGATATAGCAACATGTTATAAATTGATTAGTAAATGCAAAAGATAAATAAAGCTCAGGATTGCTAAGGCATTTGTTGATGTTTTTCCACTACTATTTCAACTTTTGATACCACCATGGAAAGCTAGGATAAGCTTCATATGTATAGGAACACTATTTTAGCATTTGATCGAATGAAATCCACCATATTATAGTCATCTTTGTTTTTGGGATTTACAAATTCACACAGCCTACATAATTATCTTTTATATGTTTGATGCTAGTTTATAAATTTTTTTAAATGAAATTTTTATAGACTCAAAATGATTTTTTTTAACCATAATGAGATGCTAGTTTGTAGATTTAAAATGAATGGTAAATGTGTAGAATTAATTTTTTTTGGGGTTAGTAAGAGGGTGTAACTTAATTCAATGTTTTGTTTCTGTTTCTTTATTTGTTTTTAATTTTCCTGTTTATAAGAAAAAAGAACTAATTTTTTTTCTTCGGGCAGGAACTTTTCTGTTTGATTGGGTAAAATATAAATAGAAGATTATATTTTCTGGGCACAAAGAAAATAGATAGTATGATTATTACTATGCTATTCCTTGGAGGTAAAAAAATCCAATTACCTTGAATGGGGTATTTGTATGAAAATATTTTTTTAAATGTTTAAATTATTTTATTAAAAATATAAAAAGATAGAATTGATATATGTGTGGAATCAATAAGTAATAAGTATTCATTCACTTTATAAAATTTATAGGTGTATTATTAATGAATAATGAGTATTATTGTGGTATTTAATTATCTAATAGGGGTAATTTAGGAAAGAATAAAAAATATGAGAAAGGGGTCCTATATTTAGGACCAAGATCAACCTTCTAATTGGGTTTTATATTAAGGACCGGAGGAGTATCTCACAAATAGAAACTTAGAGATTATTATTTCATACTTTAATATTGTCTTATTTGACCAAAAGATTTCAATATTGTTGGACTTTAGATATAGAATTACTCTGTCGTTTTTAATTTTTTTTTTCAATTCATAAAGCATGAACACAAAATTTTATTTAAGACATTTTTTTTTCACGCAATCCAAATATCATCCTTGGCGTTTTTGCCAGAAAATATCATCCTTATCTTGGAATGATGAATTTAGTATTTTGAAATCATCTTTGTATTGATCTCATGTTGCCTTATTCATAATTTTTTTTAAAAAAAAAGGTTAGTACAACTTTTGGTTTTTTAAATTTATTCTTATTTTGGTTTTGATTTCTCAAATTTTAAACAATGTATTTTGGTTTCTCAATTTTTTTTATTTAAAATATTGATTCGTATAATTCAATAAAAATTTTAACTATTTTATTCTTAAAAAATTAAAATCAAAATAAAGACAACCTTAAGAAAAAAAAGATTATACTAACAAAAAAATTTGCAAATTCCCACCTCTTTTGTTCTAATTTCCAACCGTTTATCCTCGTGCCCAATAATAATATAGCACGTGCCAACAAAATGACAAGTGAATCCATCACGGAATCATCCCCTCACCTTCCACATTCTCCGCATCCACAGATTTTAGATTTCAAAAGTATGCTGGCCCACTCTTACGTGTCCATTTCTTAAGGACTAAGATAAAATATCCAGCTGGGAAATTTCACCTTGCGTGCTCCCTCACATTACCCCACTAAAGTCAACGGTTACTGTTCGACTGACAATTCTGACTCTGAAATTTGATTGGTCACACGCTGGGACTATAATATTTCCGCCTCACACGATCCCATCCAACGCGCCAACGTTGACCACTGCCACGCGATTGATTGTACTGTCGCTACTATATAACAAGGGGAAATCAGAAAACTAAATCCACTCTGCGTATTGAATTGAAATCGAATCAAAACGAAAGGGAGATAGAGCGAGGAGAGAAATGGCGGCAATAACCGGTGGTATTCAGGACGTTCCAGGCAGCCAGAACAGCCTTGAGATCGAAAGTCTTGCTCGCTTTGCTGTTGAAGGCTACAACAAAAAGGAGGTTCGTTATTAATCTAATTATTATTGTTACTCCTCCTCCTCCTCCTCTTCCCGATTGGGTTTTCCCTTACTGAAATTCGAGGAGGAAACTGAAATAGGGAGTTATTTTAGAACTGGGTTGGCCGTTGATTATCTGTCTCGGCGTGGATTTGATGGTGTTAAGTTCTTGTTTGAATCAAATTTCTGAATCCAGATTACTCTTGTATTATCCAATTTGTCTGATTGAAGATATTTATATTGTTGGTTCATATTTCTAGTAGCACAATTGGGATTCTCCGTTCTACATTTCACAATTGGAATAAAAGATCACGTAGGTGGAATATTCTCCCTTTATGTTGTTAGTCTTATTCTATTGCAGAATGCTCTTCTGGAGTTTCAAAAGGTGATAAGTGCAAAAGAGCAGGTGGTTGCTGGCACCATGTACTACATCACGCTGGTGGCAAGCGATGGTGGGAAGAAAAAGGTTTATGAAGCCAAAATTTGGGTTAAGCCATGGCTGAACTTTAAGGAAGTTCAGGAGTTTAAGCTCGTTGGTGATGCCCCTGCTGAGTCTTCTAGCTAGGTATTTGACTGCACTGCACACTGTGCTTTGGTTGGATTTAAAGCTTGAAATGTTTGCTATTATTCATGTTTGTATTCTGAGGGAACCATTTCTTGTTGTTTTCAATATTTGTAACCCTCTGATAACTAGCGTTTGAAGAAATTTTTAAAGAACGAAAGGCTATGGAATTTGCTATTTTTTTTAATTAATGGAACTGTTATTCTAATGGAACAAACCAAAATCATGCCTTTCACTATAAAAAGTCGTGAAAGCAGAACTCTGTCCTCATACAGAAGACTTGGATGTTCATGACATCGAGAAGAATAACCTTGTCATTTATTATGCCTTTGCTCCATTAAGAACAAGGGAGTAGGATTAGATCGCTAACATACACCTATCTGTTGCATCTTTATGGAACTTGCATAACATATTTAAAATAGGCAAACTATTTTGCTGTTCTTGCTGTGCTAAAGTAGGCATAAGCCTAGAACTCGATCTTGGCATGGCCTTAAGATTGCGAAAAAGGAACAGCTTACGGGATAAATTAGTGTCTACGCCTAAAGATTAATCCTTTTGATGAAGATAAATTGGACAATATGTTTTACACCTCCTTCAAATTGAAAGCCTCATTACATGCTCTTAATCACCCATACCTTTGAATGTTTTTCTGCTGTTCAATAACATGACCTGTATGATTTTGCTTTAAGCAATATTAGCTCTAATGTCCTTATGTCATGATTTTTGCATTTCATTGCTTTCCTTTGTTTGATTTTCCTATGTCAAGCACTGCTCTGGCCCTTAAGATAGGATTTAATTGGAAAGTTGATATTGGTCCTATATGTGAAACCTATTTCACATATTTATTAATTTTTTTTTCTGAATTAACCCTGTTAATATTTCCTTAACAATAATTAAGGAGGAGAGGGAGGGGGTAATTAAGGAAGATACTTAGGGTACTGATTTAACTAATATCCTTAATTTATTAAAATTAATTAATTAGGTCTTACATCAAGGATCAAATAAGTATAATAATTTTGGTTTTACCATCTTAATTTTACTCATTGCACAAAGAATTTCTGGTTGTAATGGACCTCTCTTTTACATCTGAATTTGGGGTTTGATGTGCCTTCAATGCATCTTGTTTAGTGGGGTTGATTAAAGATGTGCTTTGATTTTTCCCTTTTCAGGTTAATGAAGACTCTGCGTGGCTAACTTGGCTTGAAGGTGGAGTTACCAGGATGTCAAAAGCGTGTAATGTATGGAATAAAAGTGGCTAGTTAGTTGCCTTTGGAATTTATATTCAAGTCCTTAATTATTATGAAATATGTATGCTTTTGTAATCCTTCTATAAATTCAAGTTAAGAGAGATATGGTGTATTATGCGTGAATAGTTTTAATTGATGCTCCGTATATTAGGGGCCACTTCTGTACGTACCATCCATACTATATCACCAGTGGGTTTTTTTTTGTTTTTTTGGGAAAATCCATATCCATATTCCATGTATAATCTAAAATCTTGGAAGAAGTCATATTATGTATGAGTCACAAACAGTATTTCTCAATCTCTTAGTAGATCTTTGGACCCACTGCCTTAACATTTAAAGGATCTAAATTTAACAAAATTTATAATAAAAAGCTTTAAGAACTCGTGATTTCTAATGAATGAATATAATAGACAATACTGTCATTAAACAAGAGGGAAAAAGCACAGCTCAATTTTTTATAGTTAGAAATTTGGAAAAATTTCAGTTAAGAACTGTAGAAGAGAATTTATGTCAGTCAACCCCCAAAACATTCTAAAATATAGGACTAAAGGACCAAATTGAAATTAAAATTTAGAGTCAAATTACAATAATATCTCTCCTTTTTATTTTATTAAAAAATAAATATTAATGGACGTCACTGTTCTGGCCACTAGAGGTTGGAGGTCTAATCACTGGCACTCAGGTGGCCGCTGCCGGAGGTTGGAACTCCTGTGGCCGTTACTGTAATTCCGGTGGCCGGATTTTTTATTTTTTGGTTTAAAACAAGGTAGTCAAGGAAGGATTTGAACCCATAATCCCTTGGCACACCAAAAATGTTGCAACCACCAAGCCAAGAAAACCATTCAATTATGTGATGCAAATAAAAATATATATATAACAAAATAAACACAACTATCCAAATATAAGTAAACAAATGAAATTCGACGATTTATAAGTAGAATTCAGCAATTTACAATAAAAATTAGATAATTTACAAATAACATAATGAAATTCATAACCCCAAATACAAGTACTTAAGTACAAATGAGCAAGTGAAATTTGAAGATTTACAATACAAGTTTATGGATTTACAACCCAAATTTGGCAAACACAAAAGAATTCACAACCTAACATGTAAGTGTTTGAGTGCAAGTAAAGAAATGAAATTCGATGATTTACAAGTAAAATTCAGCAATTTGCAACAAAAATTAGACAATTTACAAATAACATAATGGAATTATAATCCCAAATGCAAGCGTTTAAGTGCAAATGAACAAATAAAATTATCGAATTTCACTTGTAAATTATCGAATTTCACTTGCAAATCTATAAACTTTTGTTGTAAATATTCAAATTTCACTTGTATTTTGAGATTTTTCTTGTCTGTATGAAATATGCTGGAAGTTTCTTATAAATAGGATCAGAAGAGTATATTTAAAAATCAAATAGTTTAGTAAAAAATGTTATTTTTAATTAAAAAAATAAAAAAAGTGGATGCTTTTTTAAATTAAATATAATAAAAGAAAATAAATAAATATCTTATTTAAAATTATTATTAAATAATAAAAATTTATTATAAAATTTGGCTATAGTAAGATGATTTTGCTAAATAATAAAATAGTCATAAATAAAATTAAAAAATTACATTAAAGGCAAAACATGCATTTATGTACCTAGTATAAAGGAGGATATATGAGAAATATAAGTTTTCTTTTTATTTTCTCTCCATATGTGGAGAGAAAAGTTGGAGAGAAAATTACATGAGCCCCATAGCCTATTTTCTCTCCTATTTTTCTTTCCTCCCGCTTTTCTCTCCTCGTTCAGGAAAAACTCATTTATCTCTTCATTTTCCCCTCTAATTTTCTTTCCTCCATCATTTTCTCTCTATCCAAATAAGAGGTTAGTTCTAAATATAAGAGCTAGTTGACTAATTTAAGTAAATTAAGAAAATAAATTAAATTATTTATTTGTAACAAATAAGTATTATCTTTTCTAAAATATCCTTACTTATCAAGTATATTGGTTAGAATTACCATTATTAGAAGATTTTCTTGAAAAGAAATACATAAATATGAGAGATAAAGTGAATTGGGATCTTATATTTAAAATATAAATTAACAGTAAAGCTCTATTTGGAGAAATTAGATAAGTCAAACGATGCTTTATATTAAATAGTAGAGGTGGTATCTTACAATTTTTCTTTATCAAAATTTTATAACCTTACTTCTCCAGAAATTAGATAAGAATTTGCAAAAATAGAAATTAACAGTAAAGCTCTATTTGGAGAAAAAGAAAAATATTATAATCCAAAATTGTTTCCAAAATATCATCAATTGCGTATCTTAAATTAGACCGTCTGAAAATCAACTTTGTGAAAGTTTTAATAATTGATTTTAAATAAATAGAAAATATTAATACCACAAAATATTCATATTCTTACTTTGAAATCCAAATTTTTATGAAGATTCTTGAGATTAAGTAATTTAATTATCATCTAAATTTCAGATGCTATAAAAGATATATCATTCATCCTCATGCCCAATGATAATAAATCATGTGCTAACAAAATGGCGAGCGAATCCATGACAGAATCACACCCTCATTTTCCACATTCTTCGTATCGTATCCCAGATTTTAGATTCAAACGCATACTGGCCCACTCTTACGGGTCCATTTCTTAAGACTATGTTTGGTTAGAGGGTTTGTGAGGTGAGGGGAGGGAAAGTGATAAGTGTGTTTGGTTGGGAAAAATATATGGGAGGGGAGGGAAGAAATTTGTCTTTTAGTGCTCCCCTCCCCTCCCCATACTCTCCTCCAAATTTAGGGTTTTTTTGGAAGGGAAAGAAATATTATGTCTAACATTAACCAAATTACTCATACTAACTTTTCAATATTCTAAGGTTGTCTATCTTATTAAAAATCTTTTTTTCACTTCTTTCTCTTTTTAGCCACTAATAATATTTGATAATTATAATATTATAATATATACATATCATATATATTAATTTTTACATATCATAACATGTGTGTATTATAATTATATATCATAGCGTGTGTATTATAATCTCAAATAGCATGCATATATATTAATATATACATATCATAACGTACGTGTTATAATTATATAATATATACATATATATATTAATACATATATTTATAAAATTAATGAGATAGAATATTAAATTTTTTATCATATTTTTTAATTTTTTTTAGTTTTATTATTTTTTTATCACATGTAAGTGAGGTAATTGGTATTTTTTTAAATTGATAAATTAAAAAATAATAATTTTGATATAAATATTGTAATAAAAAAATAAATCAGTCTAAATATAGAGATATGGGCATATTTGTCAATTTATAATTACCTTTCCTCCCCTCTTCTTGAACCAAACAAGAAATCTTCTCTCTCCTCTCCTCCCCTCCAACCAAACAAAACCATGACCTTCCTTCCCCTCCTCTTCCTTTCCTTTAATTAACCTCCCCTCCCCTCCGTTCCGTTAAACCAAACAAAGCCTAAGGCTCAAGATAAATGTCATTCGGGGAAATTTCACTTTGTGTGCTCCCTCACATTACCCAACTAAAATCTTGGCTGACTTTTCGTGATTATGAAATTTGATTGGTGACACGTTGGCAACGTAATAGACATTTAACGTTTGCCCCTGGAGAAAATCATGTGCTTAATACTACCTCCAATCCTAATTATAACGACTAGTTGGCTAATTTGAAAAGATTAAAAAAGTAAGTTAAATTAGTTATTTGTAATAAATATGTATTGTTTTTTCAAAAATATCCTTGCTAATCAAGGGTGTTGATTAGAATTATTATTAAAGTATTACTTAAGAAAAAATGTATAAATATTAGAGACAAGATAGATTGAGGTCTTATATTTAAGACCAAAATAAAAAGCAAACGAGATTTTATATTAAGGAACGGAGGTAGTATAAGACCTATTTAACTAATTTGATTAGATTAAGCAAGTTAGGTAAGTTAGTTGATTATAAGAAATATGATATGTTTTTCCTAAAATACTATAATCATTTTTCTTAATAACTCATCTTCCTCTTCTACTTGATTATGATTAAGTAAGTATCCATAGGGTTAATTTAGAAAAAACTGATAAATATAAAAAATAAGTTTTATATTTAGAACTAAAATTAACTCAATAATTAGATCCTATGTTAATTACAATGGTATGAGATACGAGATCAGAACACTTGAAAACATTTGTACTGGAAAGAGCATGGAGAGGATGATAACCTGGCAGTTGAGGAGTTATTTCTCCTCCCTTCACACGATCCTATCCAACGTGCCAAAGGTGAGCACTTCGAAGCGATCAATTCTATCCTCTCGAAGAAAACAGAATCAGAATGGACTCAGCGTATTGAAACTGAATCGAAACGAAAGAGAAATTTACGATGCTTCTGTCGTTAAAGCACTCAATTAAACTAGATCCTAATTAATTTGTAGTTTAGGATCAATCTAGGTTATTACTTTCAAAGAGCAATTTATAGGTTTCTTTAGGTGAAAATTCAGGTGATAAAAAAAATACAATAAGTTGGACCTAAACTAAAATGCAAAATTCTAATTCTAAATGCAAAATGCAAATGTCCTAAAGTCTATATGAAAATTAAATCAAACTAAATGAATGCAATGCAATTTTTGGGGGCTTTTTTTTTTTTTTGGTTTGAAGATAGAAATAATGAATAAAGAAAATTAATCAGAAAGCAAAGAGAATTAGCAAATAAAATTTCAGAGATTTCTCTTCAGGTATGGTAGAGGGGACAACTTAGGATTCGCATGAATTCAACCTTCATAACCTTAATCAGTTAATTAGACCAAAAGGAGATGATAAGAGAGTGGAATTAATAAACTTAACTACCTACTTGAAATAAAGGAAACCCTTAACTTCAAAAACCCTTAAACCATTAGAGAACTCATAACAGTATAATGTTGGTTAATTAAGCCTATTAAAACCAATGAAGATAATTCAATTTAATTTTAGAAATTATGTTTCAAATTATCCAATTAAACAATCAGATAATCAACCAACTTAATTAAACAATTAAGAGGTGAAAGAACCCAAATTTTGCAATTCAAACCACATTGATAATTAAACTCATAATGAAAACTCAATTATAAATTCAATTAACAATGCAAAGGTTCCAAACGTATATTCCAACAAGTATCTTGGCACAAATAAGATCCAAATATCAATTTAATCCAAGAATAAAATTGACAATCTAGAACTAAATTGTCTCAACAAAATTACAACTTGAACTCATTTAAAACTAAACAATTTCAAGTCCTTGAATTAGAAAGATAAATGGAATATCACTCTCTTGTGGTCTTCAAGTGCTAGTCCAAGGCTCTAGTCTCCTTCATGCTCCTCTCAAGTTGCCTCCCTATAAGCTTAAGTTTCCATGGTATTATCTCCTCCTCCAAGATTATTAGATGCCATAGCCATGAATTACTTGAAGGTGATGGTGAGGAATTGTGCGTGTATGAATGGAGATAGAGGTGATTGAATTTGGTGGGTGAATGACGTGAGGTATATGGTGAATATGGGATAATGTTGAAAGGAGAGAATTGACGTTCAATGAATGGTATCCGTGCGTGAATCAATGGAGAATAAAAAGGTGTATCCTTAGGCGTTGAATTATGCGTTTCTATGGAGATGGAAAAGTGTCCCTCTAGGCGTGAATATCTCCTCCAAAAATAAGGAAAATAGTATAATGAGGGAAAAAGAAATTTTTATGGATCCAAAGCTCTAGCCCATTAGTAATTAATTGACCCACTTGATATTAGCCATTGGATTGTGCTTAGAGTCCAAGAAACAATCTTGCACCATTGGATTTCCTATGTGCCCCTTTCTTGACCTACAAGAATTTAAGTGTATCCATTAATGTAGATTATATCCAAATATAATCAAAAATTAAATATTAGATATGCACAAAAATTAGGCAAGAAAGTACAAAACTTTCTAAAAATAGTCTTTCCAAAAATATGAGACTTGTTTTCAAAGAAATAGGAAAAATTAATTCCAAGTCAAAAATAGGAAAGCACAAAATATCTATATTTTTAATCCAAAATCTCAATTTTTATGCAAAATCCAAAAATCAACCAATTAATTCAATAATGCATAAAAAGTTCATTTAAACTCAAAATTATCATTTAAATCCTGAATTAATGTGGGATAAAATATATAAAAATTAGGCTTTATCAGAAATCAAATGATGGGGGGTGGTATTCATGACGTTCCAGACAGTCGGACCAGCCTTGAGATCGATTTGAAGTTTGAGATGTTTTCTATTATTCATGTTTGTCTTCTTGGGGGAACCAATTCTGCTTGTTATTAGTATTTGGAACTTGCCAAAAGAACTCTGTTTGGTTGCGAAAGTGTATGTTCACGTTTTAACATTCTGATAACAAGTGTTTGAAGAAAGTTTTAAACGGAGGCGTATGGTATTAAGTTGAAGAGTAGGGTTAGATCACTAAGCTAGAGCCATGCTGTGTTGCACGCTTATGGAACATGCACAACATGTTGAAGTTTTAGCGTGAATTAAAAAATGTCTCACAGACCAATAAGAATTGGGGTGGTAAAGCAAGGATCAAACCCTCGTTGAAAGAAATATCCATGTTTAGTGCCCTAAATATCATTATCTTTAATAGAAGGATACTTATACCTAGTAGAAACAAAAGCCTTAATGAGAGGTTTTTTTTTTCCTTTTGTGCTGAGAGTTATATGGAAAATACAAAATATTTTTGCTTAAAAGAGCCTTTGTTTTCGGCAGTTTCAAATTCAGGACTTTTTAATTTCTGAATATTAAAGCATTTTAATTTAGTTTTTTAATTCCAACGTTTTAGAAATGGACTCATTCAACTACCATTAATCCCATTCGCTTGATTTATCTACCTATCTTAGCCAATGTCCTTTTTTTGAGTAGGATGGTATCGCTGCCTCAGGGTATCCCAGCACAACCGGCCAGACTAATCCCAAGTGCACTTGCAGGTATCGAGCCCATGACATGGTAGGGAAGGCGCCTTGCGTTCCCGTTTGCGACCAGTCGGACCCGACCCTTGCAGGCATCTTAGCCAATGTCCTTAGCTATGTTTGAGTACGTTGCGCTCTTGTCGAACTTTTCTCTTTCCGTTGACATACTGTACACTTTTTTAAAATTGATCTGGGTCACAAATATAAGATTTATTTATCATATTTATCATGTTTTTAAATTATCTCTATTGATATTCCTTCAATCATAATCAAGTAAAAGATGAAGGGAATATATTAAGAAAGACTATCATGGTATTTTAAAAAAAACATATTATATTTCTTATAATTAACCAATTAATCTAAGTTGTTTAGTTTTAATTAATTAAATAAATCTTATGTTAAAGATGGAAGGAATATTACATGTTGTTCGATGAACCGGATCTGTCACAACTTCGGCCCACAACTTCGGAAAATATATGGACCTACATATACATATGCTCCCTTCACTTTGTTTGGTTAGAAATTTTAAATTTATAAAAAAAGAGTATAAAATTTTAGAAGTGCCCATTATTTAGTACTACTAACATTTAACAAATGAAGGATATTTTGAGAATAATGTCACTAATTAATCAGTATTTCTTTATATTGGGAAACTTGAAACCACTAAAAAAAATCCTGTAAGAAATATCTTGTAAATGGAAATTTATGTATTATCATCTAATATGTTAATATTGTTTTATCTGGCCAGAAGACTTCAATATTGTTGGGCTAAAAAAAATTGTTGGACTTCAGATACAGAATTACTATGTAGAATTGTGTGTTTGTGTTTTTTTTTTTTTGTCATTCATTAAGAATGAACATGAAATTTTTATTGGGAGAGACGCTCATATTTATTACTTGAATCTCTGTTGGAAGAAGTATTTAGATTTAGTACCTGACAGTGTCTCGAATAGGATTGTCTCTCCAACACCAGGATACCTATACTTTAGTAAAAAAATATTTATTACTTAATAGTTACTCGAACAAAATTACGTCTAATAAGATAATACATGCTTTTTAAAAAAGAAAACACAAAATTTTATTCAAGAGATATTGATTTTTTCCACGCAATCCAAATATCATCCTTGGCTTGAAATGAGCCTGGATTTTGAAATCAACTTTGCATTTATCTCATATTGTCCTATCCACCGTTTTATTAAAAAAAATTGCGAATAGCCCCCTGTTTTTTTCCTAATCTTCAACTGATTATCCTCGTGCCCAGTAATCATAAAGCACGTGCCAACAAAAAGACAAGCGAATCCATCACAGAATCATCCCCTCATTCTCCATATTCTTCGTATCCACAGATTTTGGATAATTCACCGATTAAAATATTTGATTAGATTTTAAATTCTAATTAATGTGAGTATATTTTTGTACTCATTCAAATGAGATTTGAATTAGATATGTGAAATTTAGAGAAAACATATGAAAATTTAAATTTATTTATTTATTCATTTACACCCGCAATTGACATACAATTTAATTATGATACTTTCTATTTAATTCAATATATTCAAATATCAATTAAGATATTATTCAAATTCAAAATTAATTATTAGTTTCTTCATTTAAGCATCCAATTGAAATTTTATTTAATAATGATATTTCTCATTTAATTCAATATACCCACATTCTAATCAAAGTATTATTCAAATCTCATTAATTAAATATATTCATATCTCATAATATCATAACCAACCCGTTTTTAAATGAACGGGTATTACAAGTTTTTAAGGATATAATTGATTGATGATTGATTGATTGATTTTAAGTTTATTAAAAAAGTATAAAACTTTAGAAGTGCCCATTATTTAGTACTAGTCACACTTAACTAGCTGCCCAAAAAGGTACTAATCACACTTAACTAATGAAGGATATTGAGAATAATATCACTAATTAATCATTTGTTCTTTATAACATCTTATATCGGGAAACATGAAACAACTACAAAAACCATATCCTATAATGAATATCTCACAAATAGAAACTTAGATATTATTATTTCATATTTTAATATTGTCTTATTTGGCCAGAAGATTTCAATATTGTTGGACTTTAGATATAGAATTACTCTGTCGAATAGTGTTTTTAATTTTTTTTTTCAATTCATTAAGCATGAACACAAAATTTTATTTAAGAGATTTTTTTTTTCACGCAATCCAAATATCATCCTTGGCGTTTTTGCCAGAAATATCATCCTTGTCTTGGAATGATGAACTTACCATTTTGAAATCATCTTTGTATTGATCTCATGTTGTCTTATTCATAATTTTTAAAAAAAAAAAGGTTAGTACAACTTTTGGTTTCTTAAATTTATTCTTATTTTAGTTTTGGTTTCTCAAATTTTAAATCATACATTTTGGTTTTTCAATCTTCTTTTCATTTACAATATTGATTTGTATATTTCAATAAAAATTTTAACTATTCCTGAAAAATTAAAATTAAAATGAGGAGAACCTTATGAAAAAAAAAGAGAGGAGATTATACTAACAAGAAAAAATTTGCAAATTTCCACCTCTTTTGTTCTAATTTCCAACCGTTTATCCTCGTGCCCGATAATAATAAAGCACGTGCCAACAAAATGACAAGCGAATCCATCACGGAATCATCCCCTCACTTTCCACATTCTCCGTATCCACAGATTTTACATTTCAAAAGTATTCTGGCCCACTCTTACGTGTCCATTTCTTAAGGCTTAAGATAAAATATCCAGCTGGGAAATTTCATCTTGCGTGCTCCCTCACATTACCCCACTAAAGTCAACGGTGACTTTTGGACTGACAATTGTGATTCTGAAATTTGATTGGGACACGCTGGCAACTTAACGGACTATAAATATTTCCGCCTCACTCGATCCCATCCAACGCGCCAAAGTTAACCATTGCGAAGCGATCGATTGTACTCTCGCTACTCCATAAAAAGGGGAAATCAGAAAACTGAATCCGCTCTGCCCATTGAATCGAAATCGAATCAAAACAAAAGGGAGATAGAGCGAGGAGAGAAATGGCGGGAATACCCGGTGGTATTCAGGACGTTCCAGGCAGCCAGAACAGCCTTGAGATCGAAAGTCTTGCTCGCTTTGCTGTTGAAGACTACAACAAAAAGGAGGTTCGTTATTAATCTCATTATTATTGTTACTCCTCCTCCTCCCCCTCTTCCCGATTGGGTTTTCCCTTACTGAAATTCGAGGAGGAAACTGAAATATGAAGTTATTTTGGAACTGGGTTGGCCGCCGATGATCTGTTTCGGCGTGGATTTGATGGTGTTAAGTTCTTGTTTGAATCAAATTTCTGAATCCAGATTACTCTTGTATTATCCAATTTGTCTGATTGAAGATATTTATATTGTTGGTTCATATTTCTAGTAGCACAATTGGGATTCTCCGTTCTACATTTCACAATTGAAATAAAAGATCACGTAGGTGGAATATTCTCCATTTATATTGTTAGTCTTATTCTATTGCAGAATGCTCTTCTGGAGTTTCAAAAGGTGATAAGTGCAAAAGAGCAGGTGGTTGCTGGCACAATGTACTACATCACGCTGGTGGCAAGCGATGGTGGGAAGAAAAAGGTTTATGAAACCAAAATTTGGGTTAAGCCATGGCTGAACTTTAAGGAAGTTCAGGAGTTTAAGCCCGTTGGTGATGCCCCTGCTGAGTCTTCTGCCTAGGTATTTGACTGCACTGCACACTGTGCTTTGGTTGGATTTAAAGCTTGAAATGTTTGCTATTATTCATGTTTGTCTTCTGAGGGAACCATTTCTGGTTTTTATCAATATTTATGAAGTAGCCAAAAGAACTTTTAAGTTTAGCTGGAAAAGTGTTCAATTTTTAACCCTCTGATAACTAGCGTTTGAAGAAAGTTTTAAAGAACGAAAGGCTGTGGAATTTGCTATTTTTTTTAATTAATGGAACTGTTATTCTAATGGAACAAAGCAAAATTATGCCTTTTACTATAACAAGTCGTGAAAGCAGAACTCTGTCCTCATACAGAAGACTTGGATGTTCATGAGATCGAGAAGAATAACCTTGTCAATTATTATGCCTTTGCTCCATTAAGAACAAGGGAGTAGGATTAGATCGCTAACATAGACCTATCTGTTGCATCTTTATGGAACGTGCATAGCTATTTAAAATAGGCAAACTATTTTGCTGTTCTTGCTGTGCTAAAGTAGGCATAAGCCCAGAACTCGATCCTGGCATGGCCTTAAGACTGCAAAAAAGGAACAGCTTACGGGATAAATTAGTGTCTACGCCTAACGATTAATCCTTTTGATGACGATAAATTGGACAATATGTTTTACACCTACTTCAAATTGAAAGCCTCATCACATGCTCTTAATCGCCCATTCCTTTGAATTTTTTCTGCTGTTCAATAACATGACCTGTATGATTTTGCTTTAAGCAATATTAGCTCTAATGTCCTTATGTCATGATTTTTGCATTTCATTGCTTTCCTTTGTTTGATTTTCCTATGTCAAGCACTCCTCTAGTCCTTAAGATAGGATTTAATTAGAAAGTTGATATTGATCTTATATGTAAAACTTATTTCACATATTTATTAGTTTTTTTCCTCTAAATTAACCCTATTGATATTTCCTTAACAATAATCAAGGAGGAGAGGGAGGGAGATAATTAAGGAAGATACTTAGGGTGTTTTAGAAAAAACATATTATATTAAAGGAGTGTTTGGATGGAAACCAAACCATGGTTTCAAAAATGCTTTTACGGTTTACGAAGTAAATATGTAGAAGAGTTTGCCTCTTTTTGCGGAAAAGTGCTTCTCTGAGGGTTGCCAAACATCCCCTTAACTGATTAACTAATTTAAGTACTCTTCCGGTCCTAAATATAAGACTCTTTCCGTAATGTAATTTACACTACGAAAGGGGTCTTATATTTAGGACTGGAAGAGTAATATCATTAATCTACTCAAATTAGTTAATTAGGTCTTATATTAAGAACCAAAGAAATATAATAATTTTGGTTTTACCATCTTAATTTTACTCATTGCACAAAGAATTTCTGGTTGTAATGGACCTCTCTTTTAAATTTGGGGTTTGATGTGCCTTCAATGCATCTTGTTTAGTGGGGTTGATTAAAGATGTGCTTTGATTTTTCCCTTTTCAGGTTAATGAAGACTCTGCGTGGCTAACTTGGCATGAAGGTGGAGTTACCAGGATGTCAAAGCGTGTAATGTATGGAATAAAAGTGGCTAGTTAGTTGCCTTTGGAATTTATATTCAAGTCCTTACTTATTATGAAATATGTATGCTTTTGTAATCCTTATATAAATTCAAGTAAGAGAGATATGGTGGGTGTATTATGCGTAAATAGTTGTAATTGATGCTCCGTATATTAGGGGCCACTTCTGTACGTACCATCCATACTATATCACCAGTGGTTTTTTTTTTTTTTTTTGGGAAAATCCATATCCATATTCCATGTATAATCTAAAATCTTGGAAGAAGTCATATTATGTATGAGTCACAAACAGTATTTCCCAATGTCTTTGTAGATCTTTGGACCCACTGCCTTAACATTTAAAGGATATAAATTTAACAAAATTTATAATAAAAAGCTTAAAGAACTCGTGATTTCTCAAAGCTGAAGGATTTAATATTTATAATGAATAGAATAGACAATACTGTCATTAAACAAAGAGGAAAAAAGAACAGCTCAATTTTTTTAGAGTTAGAAATTTTGACGTTCTTATTATGACTTTTGAGAAATTCAAGGTGTGATTTTCTAATCTCACCAGTTGAGAAGTAATGTGGTAAGAAATTTAGAATTTGTTAATGAAAAGTCTGGATTTTTTTTTTAATGGAAATTATGGAGCAAGAACTGTGAAACAATATAACTATAATATATATTCTTGGAGTTTGTGGAAGTATTCGTTTGTAACTTCCTAGTGCTAAAACGATGCAACGTGGTAAGAAACCTAAAATTTGATGGTAATAGATCACCGGGAAAAAAAAAAAATTTATAGTGATAATCTTACTAGAGTTTGAAGTTTAAGATTCTAGGAAGCATAAGAAATTACGAACTTACATTCTGACCCCCAAAAAAAAAGTCCTGTTCATCCGTGTTTTTGTCCACTGATGGCTAAAATTAAGGGTACCTGGTCCTTGAAAATAATTTGAATTGTTAAGGTCCTTTATAAATTTTATGAAGTTTGGATCATGGAATGTAATTTCCTGTGTTTGTCTGAGAGACAATTTAATTATCAAGTCATTTGCTACCATGAAAGTATTTGGCTCTCTTATTTCTCTATTTGATTTAATATTTAAAGACCTACACATTCAACTTGCCTTTAAACAAGCCACACCTTGTACAATCCAAAATTTCACTGTTTTTAAAGACCTAGACCCAATTTACAGGACTGCATTTTATGAACAGACTTGCTGCTAAACTTGAATAAACACTAACAACAACAATTCCACAATAGTAATAGTGATGTACTATCATAATCTGCTGCATATAGAATTCACTAACTCATCAAATATTCAAACATTATCCTTCATGGTTGCTCTCCTGAACTTCCAGCCGGCTTATATCTCTCATATGCCAGCCTTGCTAGCTTACCAGCTCTGTCATGTGCATAACTGAACATTTTGTGAGTAGCCTTCTTCACCATTTCAATTGCCAGAATGCAGTAAAGGAAAATGGCCAGTGTGATTAGGTAAAGAATGAGCAAGGACAAAGCATTAGGTGACATAGAAACTGAGAGAGTTATGTAAGTTATCATCATCGAAACAAGAGCAACCGGCAGCAAAACTCTGACATAGGACCCTTTTCCGTAGAAGAATATGAGTAAGACCGCGGCAAAAAACCCGGCTGTGTTGAAAGACATGAATAGATAGTAAGTGATATCTGGACAGGAATGAGATGGGTTGGTTCTGTGGAAGATGCACTTAGGATGGTTCTTCATGTCTTCCTTCCAGATTGTTTGAGGAGGTGAAAGGCCAGCTTGGTAAGTGACTGTGGCTATTAAACTGGCCACAACTAGTACCATTTGGTCTAAACTCTCAAATATGCCCTTCTTAGATTTCTCTTCTGTTTGCCGGGAAGTCAGTGTTGTTGTGTCTGCATTATTGCCGTTCTGTGTTGTGGCTTCAGGTGTCTCGAACTTAGTTTCTGATAAAAGGACCTCTAGAGTGTTATTGTCTTTGTTAGTTTTGCCTTTGAATCCCAACAACTCTAGGACCTGCCGAAGTATTTCAAAAAAAAAAAATCAGGACACTGTCAATTAGAAGATGATTATCACTAAAATCACTATGTAGTCTATGTCAATAAACTTCTCAATTACCAAATACTTCCTTTAATCCTAAATATAAGAGCTATTTAAGAGGGTTTGTTTGGTTCTAAATATAAGACTTCAGTTCAATTTGTCTTTCAAATTTATAATTTTTTTCTCTAAACCACCCCTATCATTGCACATATTAAAAGAATTTCTATTAATGAGATATTTTTCAAAGCAAATGATTAAAGAGAGTTTTCCTAACACACGTTTTTTTTACAAATAACTAACTTAACAAATTTCATTAATCTTTATGAATTAGTTATCCAAATCTTATATTTGTGACCAAAGGAACTATTTGATTATCAAAATCTCTAGCTAGGTGTACCTCCTTAATGACTTGCTATCAATAATAACCGTGTACATTTGTGTCTGTTTGTATATAACTATTTATTAAGCTGGTGCATTGACTATTAGCTGTTGACTTTAAGTTCACCAGTCAGTCAATCTATAAAAACCGAACAATTGCTTTACGCAAATATTAGTGAGTTGTTCTTTTTGATGTTATTATGATGAAGAACATCGGCAATAAAAAGGAAGAAAAATAAAATCATGAAGGTAAATTCAATTCCATATATCTGATTCAGGCCAAAAAAAAAATCATCATATTTGTATTATCGAGAAGCTATTTCCATAAGATAGTCCTGTATGTGCTCACATAATCTTAGATTCAGAATTCTTCAATTGAAATCTCTAATTAAACTCATCTAAATTATTCAGCTATAATTTTACTGCATATGAAACAGGATGATGCGGAGCTTGAAAAGAAAAATAGCAATTTTATCATATAATCTTACTTGGAGTTGTTCCGTAGCCATAGCAATCTCCAGGGCTGTTCTTCCATCTTTGTCCCTTGAGCTCATAATCTCATCATCTTCCCCACAAAGCTTCACCAAAACCCTAACTGCTTCAAACTGGTGATTCTTCACAGCAAGGTGAAGAGAAGTCTCACCTTGAGCAGTGACTTGTTTGGCTGCATCAGGACAGAAAGAGACCAACTCTTGAATCACACCAACCCTTCCTCTTATGGCTGCATGATGAAGTGGGTTCATCCCAAACTTGTCCTTGAGGAGGCACAGGTTAGGCCCAAGCTTCAATGATAATAGCTCTCTCACTACCTCGGTGCTTCCTTTGGCTGCGGCTATGTGCAAAGGAGTGAAGCCATCTTTGTTCAGTTCCTCTGCAAAAGAAGGCTTTAGACTCAGAAGTTCTCTTACATAGTTGGCTCTCTCTGCAAGTGTAGCAATATGCAATGGAGTTTCTGCAATCTGAGATAAAGCAACTCTGTCCAATATCAGGGGATCGCCTGCTAGTAATTCATTAAGCGCGCCTGTGTCTCCCAGTTGAGCAGACTTCACCAATCTTGGATCCATCAGGATAAAACATAGGAAAAAAAAAAACTATATCTTTTAAAGAATGAGTTCTCTATATATATAATCTCTGGTATCAAGGATGTTCTCGAGCTTTGTCAGAAGTTAAAAGTAGTATTTTTGAATTATCTAACAAGATTTTTTTTTTTTTTATGGAGACTATGCATTTGAGATTTTGTTTCTAGAGCTTTCGGAGAAATCAATACGAAACAGATTGAGAGAGAAAGAAAAATATCGAGGGGGTTAGCCCATCTAGATGTCATGTTCAGATTCAGATTAGATCACCGGAAAAATAATTGACTTGCTGGTTGTAGTCAATTCTGCCATTATGCAACAAACGGGCCAAACTTCCAGCAAAAACTGACTTTTTGGTATTTGTTTGTTCTACAAGCACATATTAAAACCACCCTTCAACTACTGTCATCTCCCAGTCTGTAGTTCAAAACATAACTCAGAAAAAAAAATCGATATATATAACCAGAACAATTTACTAGTCTCGAATTACTACTGTTGAGTCGTTGTATATATATGTTCTCTCAAAAATGCTTGCAGTTTTTATTCCATACTTTGCGAGGGATCTAGGCTTATTGTGTATGATAAGGTTAAATAAGAACCTAAGAAAGGGTGGCAGTTTCATTAGATAAGTCATTTCATTTGTATATTTTATATTCGAAAGATTACTATATGAAACTTTGAATAAATTAAGATATTAAAAGACTAATTTAATTAAATAATACGATGAAAAATATTAGCTTACTTGTGTCACAGTTGGAAAAAAATTTTCGGGTTCAAAACTTGCTACTACATTTTGTATGATGATGATTTTATCTTTTTCTTCAACTCTCCAACATGGCTAAAATGTTAAACAACTTTTTTTTTTTTTAATGATAAACAATCAAAACCATTAATGGATGGCTAAACACAGTTTATTAATTATTAATGTAACATAAAATTTAAAGAAAAAGAACTTCAACTTCGGAGGGTTACCTTTGCACTTTTTGTAAGTTTTTATCATATAGCTTGAAGAAGTTTTTGGTACCAACATCCATCAATAGAGTTGATGTGCGGTTTTGAAAACCTTGATATTTCTTCATTCAAATATAACTTTTAAGTTTGATTCCGTAAGAATACTTAACTATAAAATTGTCTGTTTAACAATAAGAAACCTTCCATATTTTCCATAAATCTGGCGGTTTACAAGATACACAAGTTTCAAACAGGAGTGAACCACAGGCAAAGTTACACAAGAATGTATGCATGAGTTTGAAGACCCTTTTAGAGCATTTGGTTTTTGCTATCATCACATGACAGACAACAAAAAGTTGTACTTTTCAAAACTTAGACTGATTATTACAAGAAAATGTACATCAAAACTCAAAGCTATACTAAATTATATGTTGAAACTATGGAAGCATTCACAATCAGTGAAAAAAGACGATCATGGTATTGGACCGTTTGAAGTGTCCTTGTTGTTATTTGTATCTTGTGTTGTCTGTATGTTTGTGCACCTTGGATGGTGAGAGTTCAAGGATTGAGCAACTCAACGAATTCGGTTAACATTTGAGAATGGCTCAGATCTTGCTTTTGGAGCAGGCTTGGTTGCTTCTGGAGCTCCAAATACATTCCAGAATCTCAATGTTTCATCTGCTGCTGCTGATGCCACTGTACAACCATCTGGGCTCTGCAGTAAGTTGAAAAACTTAACATAATCAGAGAAAGTTTTATAATAATAATCTTGCAAGATTGAATAGGATAAAAGTTTTGTGCTTCAAGAAAACCACTATCTGCAAACCCACCTGAGCTAAATAAAGAACTCTAGAGGTATGACCATTGAGCTCAGCCAATTTGACCATTGATGGGTATTTCCAAAGTGTCAGCTGATTCTGAGTAAATCCATGAGAGCTGAGTAACTCCTTCTCATTCTTGTTCCACAACAGGGCACAAACCTGAGACCCAGTGTCAACTGAGTTCAAGCAAGCACCAGTGTGGGTATTCCAGAACTTAATGCATCTATCTCCACTTCCCCCACCAGTAGCGAGCAAGTTTCCTTGGAAAGGGCACCAAGCAAGAGCTTTTACTGCAGATGTGTGTTCTTCTAGTCTGTGAAGCCATTGTGTAGCTGAGTTAGAAGAGGCCATAGCTCTGTCCCATATGAAAAGCAGATTGTCATTTCCTCCGCTGGCTAATTGTTGACCTGAGGCTGACCATTTCAGCCCACAAACCTCTTGTTCATGTCCTCTGTAGGTTTCGACAATGTGCGATCTAATTCTTACATCGTTGTTCACAATTCTACCATCCATTCCTCCTGTAGTGAGTATGTGATTGTTCCATGCCAGAGACCCCACTCGCTGCCTATGACCACCTCTCAGAGTTCTCAACTGCAGAAGCCAACAAGTGATAACAAGAAAGAAATTTAGGCTAAGCACAGATATAACATACGAATATGTTAAACAAGTGAGATTCTTATTAAGACAAAAACCTGTCGATTTGAAGCGGTGTCCCAAAGTTGCACTTCGGAATTGTTCAAGCCCACAGCGATATGCCTTCCATCTGGAGCCCAGCTAATGCTGGTGATAGGCCCGTTTTCATCATCGACAGTGACAAGTTCGGAAGTAGATCCGGTACTAGCGTCCCATAAGTACACTGTGTTTCCAAGTGCTATTGCTAGAACATTGCTGCTTCCCCATTCAAGTAAATTTAGGTAATAATCATCCACAAGGTCTGGAGCATCCAATGTCCTCTCGGAACTCTGCATAACCAATAAATATGTCAGAACAGAAACGTGGAATGTGGTTCAGAAAACTCAGACCATCAAATCCACACAACTTGAATAGTATTGAAATACATCCTTTCTCAGGCCCCAAGAACTAGCCCCTTTAACTAGTGAAACGCAAAATTGAGTCTAATAAGTTGCTAGTGTTTCAAAACGAATTGAACTTTTCTGAGGGAGTTTATTCAAGACATACGAGCTCAATTGAAATCTATTGTAGAATAATTAGATCTTAGGAATGTACCTGAGGAATAAACCGTCTGGGCTTAGCGGATTTATCATGAAGAGTTGTGGTGGACTCGCGTGGGATTAATTCAACTGGTTCAGGCGGCTTGTTCTTGAAAGCTAAAATTCGCGTCCGGTTCATGTTCATGGCTTCTGCAAGCTGCTTCTTGTAGGCTGAGGGTGAGGTCGCGCAGGGATTTTCCTTACCTTTTGCCCCTTCTGTGAGCATGTAGTGTGCGTAATCGAAGTCCATGGCTGAACGATTTGGTATAAATCTATCCAACTGGTGATATTTACATTAACAAGAAAGCAAAATAAAAAAGCCATTAGAGACTAGATTTTAACGACAGAGACCCCAGTTTCTTCAAAATCAAACCCTTGATTTAGCGATCGAAAGAGAAACCAAAACAGTTGGTTGAAATTTGGAATCGCAGAAAAAGCAAATGATTCACGGAAAATAACATGCAAAGAAACCCCCAAAATGCGGGAAAGAAGGTTTCTTACATTTTCTCGGGAACTCTTTCTCTGAATAAACTGTTCCTGAAGAGGGCAACGAGATTGTGTTTTCAAATTTGCGGAAGAACTCAAAGACCCTGCATCCATTATTCAAAACACAAAACGAAGCGCAACAAAAACAAAACAGAATATACAATAGAAAAAAGAAATAATAAGCAGAAGAAAAGAGAGATCACAAAGATCACGAATCTAGAAGGAGTCCCTGCAAAAACGACGGTTAGAGGAGAAATAACAATAGAAAACGAGAAAAATCGCGAGAGCTAATCAAGTGCTGAGAGCGCTGCAGTGAAGAGGGCTGAGAGAAGAATGAATGTGAGAGATGAGAAGGATCCAGTGGGATTATATAGTGAGTGCTTCTGCGTTTCGAGGAAAAAAAAAACATGACTACTTCCGCAGGCTAGGAAGCGTGATAACGGCTATGTTTCAAGAAAGTAGCCGTTACCATTTGCAATGACCTAAATGTCTTTTTTTTTTCCCCCTTTCTTTCTTTCTTTCTTTTCTCCCCTAACATCCTCTGCCCCCCAGATTTTGAGATTTCTCCCCAAAAAAAAAAAAAAAATTCTAGCTGGAACTTCGGAAAACAATATTATTTTTTCTATTAATTTTTTGAGTTATTTATTTTTTTTATCTCAAGAAAATATCTTTTTTTTATAATTTTTTAGTTACAATTTATATCTTCCTCTCCCAGTTTTTGAGATTTTTTTTTAATAAAAACTCGAGTTGGAACTTTGGAGTTCGGATGGAGATCTCGAAGGCAATATTATTTTTTATACTATTTTTTGTTTGTTGAAGTTAATTCTGTGTTGCTCAAAGTGTTAGACAATAATATAAAAAAGCTGTTTCTTCCAAGGAAGTGAGAAATGGAGAGAATGTATGAGAGCTATTAGCCTATCACATTCAAACGTTCACCCATATTTATTGTAGAAAGGTGGTGGATGCTAAAAAGACCTTGTCTTAAACTTTTAACTATTAATTCTCATCCTCAGGAATTACTATTTCCGATCTTAATTATAAGACCTCGTTTATAAACTATAAATGAAGTTTTATAATTGAGACTAAGGTTAGTAATTAAATTTGATTTTAAATATAAGACTTTAATCCATTTTTATCACCCATATTTATTATTGTTTTTTTAAACTATCTTTATTGATTTTACATGTTAAAAGAGTTTAGTCTCAATACAAATGATTTAAAAAGACATTTTAAAGAAACCGATATACATTTTTTACAAATAACTATATTAAAAATTGAAATGGGTAGTAGTTTGTAATCTTCTTTTATTAATAGATCTGTTTTTCATTTAAAAAAAATCCTTAAATATATTATGTCAAGAGCTTTGTCAATAGCTAGTAGTTGAAACTAAGTTATTTAGTTTTATTTATGAGAGGAAACCCACACACACCACTGTCTCTAAGTTGATGCCGTCTCAAAAACATTCTGGGGCCGAAGACAAAATATTTGGAGCGTTAAATGTGTTACTACATCTTATCCCTAATATAGATAACTAATTCCACACTGTTAAAGAAATTAATTAAAATTTATAATAAATAAATATTGTCTTTTTAAAATATTTTTATTAATCATGTACATATGTGTATTAGAATTATTTTTTGATACAAACTTCTTAACATATGTAGTCACCATATAGATTATTTTGGGGGGCCATTGGATAAATACTTGAGACCAAATGAATTAAAGTTTTATAATTATAATCAAATTGAATCCCCAACTAGTTCTTTTTTTTTTAATGAGTCTCAACTAGTTCTTATATTAAAGAGAGATGTAGTATAATCGTTATGAATTCTTATATCAATTTTTTAGCTTTTTTAAGTTGCAAAATTATGATTGACATGGGTATTTTAGGAAATGCCCATATATTATAAATAACTAGCATGACTAATTTTTTAATATATTATAAATAACTAACATAACTAATTTTTTAAATATTGACAGGTTAATTATACAGTTCTTAATTAATAACCGAGCTAGTACTATTTATTTCATTCATCCTGCCTAGATTATTTTTTAAGGATTGATTCTATATCTTCATTATCCACACTTTTGTACCTTTTTTAAAATAAATCTCTTATCATTTATTAATACATTGTTTTATTAATTTAAATGATGGGTAGATAACTAGAGCCAACAAAACGAGACAAGTCTATCAAGGGCAAACTTGTTTAAGTAGGTTTTTTTTTTTTGGGTTGAGAAATCATTATCAGATCTCAAAGAAATATTAGTATTACAATTATTAAAAATTATCAATAACAAATGAAACTTAGAACTTATTGTCATTTTCTAGTTCGGAAAGTGTACCCTGTCATTCACCAGTTTCATGACATTAGCAATCATATTCTTTCCTTGATACCACATAGTAGATCCCTCCTTTTTTTGTATTTGACAGTTATAGCCATTTTGACAATTATACTTAATTAAAATTGTTTACATCCTTTATAAATTACATAAACATTGTGTAGGATTATCAAGATATTTATGCAACTATGAATCTTTTTTCTATGGACAAATCTAAACTAGAGGATTGTTTGGAAGATCCAATAATTCAGCGTGATAATTAAAAAAAAAAAACATGATCACTCATGTGAGGACATAATCAACATTGATTTCCAATTTTTTTAAGGACGATTACTAATATTTAGTATGTAATCACTACAATAGCCAGTGAATCACTTTTTAGCACTGGTTCACACACTCTAAGAGAAAAGAGAAGTTTCCTTCTTCTGATTGATGCTTAGGCTCTTATTGATGCTTGTGGCTTGTTGAATGATTTTACTATGTAAGGGTAATTTATATTTATTTTGTTACACGCATATTACCATTAATACATAATAATTATGGTGAGACACTGTGAGTCTATGATTTTGATTTAGTGTTTGTTATAGATTTGGGATGGTGAGACACCAAGTCTATGATTTTGATTTACTGTTTGTTATAGATTTGGGGTTGTTTAGATAGAAATCAAATCATAATTTTAAAAGTATTTTATAGTATACGAAATAAATATGTGAAGGAGTTTGTATCGTTTCACGGAAAAGTGCTTTTGCAAAGTACTTTTATACAATCTCAAACACCCCTTTGTTTACTTTTGGATATTTTGATAATAGCTAGCTCAGCACTTTCATTTACTAATATTTATGTTTATGATTTGAATTATAAATCTTATAAAATTTATTGCATCGTTTTTATTTATTTAAAAAGACGTAAAAATATTGAAAATTTTTAAGAAGGTCTAAAGCCTATGGGCTTGACTCCAACTTTGAGGATGCTTTTATGCGTAGTTTGGTAGCATGGAATTGAAAAGAGGGAAGGGGAATTGGAAGGGAAACTCAGCCTTGTGATTGTTTGGCGCATTAGAAGTGGGTTCTTGATGGAACTCATTTCCATCAAGATCGATGGAAGTCAATTCCATCACTCACGAGTCACGACTCACCCCATGGAACTGGGTTCCAATTCCATGTGGCTCTTTCCCCTCTTCAACTTCTTGCTCTTCAATGCTAACATTTGTTATCAAACCATTTATACAAATTTAAAAATTTTGGAGGTATTTATTATTAATATACCTTTTTGATTGGATCATATTTAAATATTACTAAGTTCAATTGATGGTAATCCTCTTAGCTGGATTTTTTACACTCACACAAACTCAAACTAGGGATATCATACTTAAAGGGTCAAAGCCTCTTTCACTAGAGACTTTTATATAATTTAAAGTTTGAGAATTCTATTTTTAATTTTACTGTTCTTTTTTTGTTAAGCCCAAGGTATATATTTATCGTTAGTAACAGTAACTAATTCTCTCACACTATAGACTTTTTAAATGGGTTTTAGTATTGGCCACAAGATCAACTCAAGTAAATGTTTAAAGAACCCATCTAAGCATCAACAGTGTTAGGTTCATGGCTTTTAATTTCACCGCTATGTAAATATGAAGAACAGAACTTATTTTTTATTGAGAAATTTAAGAAATAATCACAATAACGTTCCATGTTCAAGTGAGGCTACATATTAGACCTTTTTCCTTTTTGGCTCCAAAAGACTACATACTATTTAGTGAACTTGGAAATAACGCGTCACATAAACCCATGTAGCACATGGCCTTCCCAATTAGGAGCCGAAAATTGAGCGTAGCTGATTTTTTGTATTTTTCCTTTTGAACATCTGAGCTCATCAATTCTTCTGTTTCTATTTATGCAATCAATTACTTTTTAAGGTAAAAAACCTGTGGGCAAAGATAATACTACGTCCGGTTCTTAATTTTTATTTTAATTATAAATATAAGACTACAATCCACTTTGTCTCTTATAGTTATACATTGTTTTCTAAGATAATTCTTCTAATAATAGTAGTTCTAACCAATACACCATATTAGCAAGGATATTTTAGAAAAGATAATACCTATTTATTACAAATAACTAACTTAACTTATTTCTTTAATTTTCTTAAATTAGTTAATTGACTCTTATAATTAGAATCGGAGGTAGTATTTCAGTTGTCTGTTTGCGAATATTATTTTGCAGAAGAAAATCCTTTTTTCAAAGAAAAGTCAACCTTTAAGATAAGGATGAAAGTTGGGTACTTGTGTTATTCCTTCGTGAGTATTCTTCGTGGACACGCACATGCTTATTATATGCATAAATTTATACCCAAAAAACTTTGATTTTTTTACTAAGATAATTTCATAAGATAAAAAGTGGGCTATCTTTTCTTTTGAATAAATTAAAAAAAATCAATATATGAGGGATTATATACAAAATTTAAAAGCATATTTGGCTTTTGGTAGTTAACCAAACTAATTAGAGGTCACATTCAATGATTATTGTCCATGTGATTAGACTTGGAGCTTCATTTGCAAATTATTGCGTAGTGATACATTAATCAAATACCATATTGATTTCTACTTACCAGGGAAAAAAAAATTTATGCTTAGCTACTGTAAGGAAAAAAAATTGATTTTTGGGGAAAAAGAGCATGCTCCAATTACTAACTTTCATGGGTAAATTAATGTGTTGAACTAAATTAATTAAAATTTACATTGTGCTGATTTATACTAACCAGAAAAAGACTATGCTTAGTTCTTTAAAAAAAAAAAAAACTTGATTGTGAGAAAAAGGAGAGCATGGACTTGGACACTTGGTTAAGCGTCATATATGATCCGATGCAAAATATAGATAGGCAATTCTTTGTTTCTTTTCTATATAGATAACATTATATATTCAATAAATTGAAAGCTAATTTAGAAATTCAGAAAGCATATAAATAAAAGGAAAAAATAATTTAGAGGTCCTTGTAGTTTATTTCAGTATTGAATCAAGTCCCTAAATTTATTTTTCTTTTTATTGGATCTTTTAACTTTTTATTGTTAGAGCTGTTAGTTCTTGTTTAAAAGTGTGTTTGGATTAGCAATACAATGAGTAATTTTTTTTTATTCTGACTTTTACAATTGGATTGTCTTTTGTTAAAAAGTTAGTTTATAAAAATAAAAATTGTTTGAGTTATTATCGAAAAAGTAAGTTTAATTGTAAAATAACTAAAAAAACATAAATTTTATTAAACAATACATATATTTTTATGCTTACTAAAATATATATTATATTTATTGTCAAAATATATATACTATTATATATATTGTATTTATATAATATGAAAATTTTAAGAGAAATATGAAAAAACAATAATAGAAAATGAGAAAATCTTCCAGCAGCCAGCCACGCACGATTAATGCCTCCTAAGTCCTAATGGTCTCCCTTATCAACATTTTTTTGGAGTAAAAATTATGCAATATTAACATTATCAATTTCAATTAAAAAGTTGCCAGCTAAAATACTACTAATGGCCCGGTGAATAGAGAAAAAAGAGAGACAATAGAAGGGCAACTCCTGTAAATTAATTTTCATGATGCATTGAATGTTGATAAAAATATCTCGCTATACTGTGCCACGCTCAAAAGCTGGAAAATTTGGCTTCATCTTTAACCAAGCTTTTGGAACAAAAGTCCTTTATTAGCAAAACCATCCCAAACTTGTAATTAGCATCTAAAGCAGCTTTTGGAGTGAAATAAGTATTGACACCTTTGAGAAATTCTGTCAAAAGGCACGGCCCGCTCAATAATAAAAAATCATGTCTAAAAGCATCTTCTTCTCTTCTAGTTTGCATGTTCTTTCACAGTACTAGGCTCTCCTCTCTCTTTTTGCTTATTCCTCCTCTTCTCCCCCATTCTCTCAACCTATAAATGGCTCACAATTTCTTCTCATCTCACCATAACACCTCCCTGCGGTCATGTCTCGTTCTCTATCCAATTTGAGGCTATTTGAAACTTCTTTTAATGAATGAGAATTATTTTGCAGTTTTGATAGATGCAGCCTCAAGAAATGTGTGGGAGGTCCTTTAACCAAACCAAGTATTATTGTCATAGGAAAGCACAAAATAGGACCCAAAATCTTAGCCATGCCATGTAGATGCTTCACATAATGTTTAAGCACAAAAGTAAAGATGCATTGGTTCTGGGCAACTTTGTGATGCTTCTGAAAATGAAGGTATTGATGTTTAAATGGCCAAAAGTTGTCTGCAACAAAGAAAAGCATCAATTCTATTTTTGTTCAAGCCCCTGTTTTAGTAATAGAAAAACAGAGAGATCAAGGAGCAACCACCAACTTCTCCAAAGGTAAACTAGACTAAATTCTCAACAAGGTTTGAGTCATTGCCAAGTCAAACACGGTAACCTTGTCCGCTTCCTTGGTTGATGTGTCAAAATGGACTGCCAATCCCTTCTCATCTATGAATTAATCTCCAGGTACAGTTTCACGATTGCATTGGACAAAGCCTTGAAGGGATTGCAGCTTGACTACCTATTTCTCTATTCGGTATACTTTCTCATTTGATCTATCGTTCAAGAATGCTAGGGAAAATGTTGATGAATGAGCAAAAAGAGAGAGGAGAGCTTGGTCCTGAGGTTGCAGGGGAAGGAGACAATACTAACCGGAAGAGAAGATGATGTTTTTAGATGTGGCAATCAAGTGGTTAGTGCTTTTTAACGGAAATTCTTAATAGTTATAATACTTACTCCTTACTCATTCCAGTTCAAAATATAAGATAAACTTTATCTATTTATGTTTATCAAGAAATTAGTTAAAATCAGTTTAAACAATAAATATATAAAGCATGTATTTTTTCCCTCAAATATGTTCTTATTAATGAAGAGAATAAGTAAAAGATGTAATAAATGAATCAAAGAGGAAAAAAAACATATGAGGGATAAAATTGGAAAAAAAAACTCATTAAAGATTTAGACAAAACTGAATGTTATTTTCTTAAAAAAAAATTAAATGACCCAATAAAAAAGGAAAAAAAAATTCAAGGATTTGATTCAAAACTAAAGTAAATTATAAGGACTTCCAAATTAATTTTTCCTAAATAAAAATATGTTAAAATGATATCATATAACATAATAAATAAAAGCCTGTTATCAAATAGAAATTTAAAAAGCATGTTTTATTATTACAATTAAATAAAAACAGTTTATTTTATTAGAATTTAAAAAGAGAAAAAATATTTATTAAAAAGAAAAAAATAAAAAATAGTGGGCGGAGTGAAAGGAAAAATGATAACAACAAACAATAAAAAAGGTAAAAACAACACTTTTTATCCCTAGTCAATGTCTAAATTTACTTATAAAGTACTTGCAGGTATAAATTTACTTCACACCAAAACCTTTTGTTTTTTAGCACAAAAATGCATATAAATTTTTTAAAATGGTGCAAAATATGATGACCCTTAAATAAATTGACATTGTTTAACAAAAATGTTAAGAAAGAAAATTGTGTAAAAATATACGAAAAATTTTAAAATGATACAACAATGTCACGTCCATTAAATCAACTAACATTAACTGTTTAACAAATAATTCTAATAGGCTTACATGTGTTGCATAATATTTTTGCTTCTAGTGACTCTATCTATTATTATGGGGTCTTTCATAAGACACAGTGGCTGCATCTCTTTACTACCGGAGCTATCCCTCACCCAGCCACCTCATCCATCGTCACTTTATTTGGTTTCTTTGTTTGTTGTGCATGGTTTTGCTTTAGAACTACCAAGTTACCAATTAAGGACAGTGCCATTATAAATTAGCCAAACACTAGAAGGAAATGAATGGGAGAATGACAGAGGAAGTTGAAAATTTCTTGTCTATCATCACAAAAATTGACGTGTCCAAATCATTTGACAAAATTTATCGATGGTGAAGCAACCAAAGAAAATGAGAGGGTTGTGTAGCTAACGTGTCTTGCAGAGAACCCCACATTCACAGACCGGGCAGCAGGGAGCGAAAACGTTATGCAACATATGCGTGTGTTCTTTGCTAAATGGTCAACATAAAATGATTCAACAATCATGGTATTTTTATACCATTTTGAAAATTTCATATTTATCTTGCATCATTTTCTTGACTAACTTGTTTGTTAAATAGTTAATGTTTAATTTAATAGTCATGATATTTTTACAATATTTTAAAAAATTTATGTATATTTTTGTATCTAAACTAAAAAATTTTATGGTATTAAGTCACCGTAACAAAAATACTTTATAGGTATACTTGCACATTAATTCTTAATTTTATATAAGTTTACATTTTGGCTTTTTAATTTTATAAACGATTTTTCAATCATTTAATTTATTATTGTTCATCGCATCCTAATCTCGATTGATAATCGACAATGGATAGCTTTCAGATATTTCGAAACTCCTATGAAAAGAAGAAAGGTTGATGTCTAGAATTATATAAATTATAGAAATGAAATAATTTTCTCCAGATAAAAAAGAGTAAAACATATTAATACACTCATCTTTTTTTTTTTGGCTAGGCACATGCATGCTCTTATTAAAAGTAATCCTATTAGAAGACTGTTGAGTACTAAATGTAAGCACATCTTATATTAGAGATTCGAATTTTGATTCGTATACTCATTTTATTTTTAAAACCTACGAAAACCTTTATGAAACTCAACAGTTTTTTTGCTGGAGAAAATCAGCTGTTGTGAGTCTGTGTGCATATATTGGCCAACGAACAGTTATCAATGTCGTACTCCTCCGATCCTTATTATAAGACCCAATTTGACTTTTTATTTGGTCCTAATTATAAGACCCAATCCATTTTCTCTCTTATATTTATACATTTTTTTCCAAGATAATCCTTCTAATAATGATAGTTTTAGTCAACATACTTAATTAGCAAGGATATTTTAGGAATAACAACACTTATTTATTATAAATAACCAACTTAACTTACTTCCTTAATCTCCTCAAATAAATCAATTGGGTCTTATAATTAGGACCGGAGGAGTAAATATTTAATCTTTCATTTCTATCCGCCTAATGATTCATTAACTTTGACCAAAAAAAAAAATCATTCATTAACATTTTTTTGGTATAAATCATTAATTGACTTTTATATAAATTCACTGCATATAAGAAATGGAAGTGTAATAAACAAAAATTATTTATAATGGGAAAAATGGGAAAAAGAAGGGGAAGGTATTAAGACCAGAAATGTATATCTTCCGTTAATAAGGCAGTCTGGTGTTTTTTCTCGCAGATCTCCCTTTTCTTCAAAACCCTAATTCTACCAAATTCAGTTTGAGCCTCGAAAGACCTATCTCTCTCTTTACCATATTCCCCTTCCCCACCTTCTAAACGATTTTACCATTCAACAGCGATCTCTGTTTCAATTGTCAACTCTATTTTCTCTCAAACTTCAGGTTGGTTGTTTGCCGTTTCTTCATTCTCTGCGTCGTTATTTTCATTTCCTTGTATTCCGCCTCATGATCTTATGAGAATTAGCCGCTGTATTGATGGTTGGAGGATAGAATTGTGCTTTAGGGTTCGTTTTGTGTGATTGTTTGAATTTAGCGATTTAGATTCTGCATTGCCGTTTGTCGATTTTGCGGCGCGGGAATTGGGACTTTTGGCTCTTTTGCAATGGTTTTCTTGCTTGGACGAAGTGTAATGGATCCTAGAGAGTCTTTGTGGTTTTTATGTTCTTTTAGTTCTTCTTGGATGGTTGCATCTTTTTAATCTTAAGAATATCAATTAAATGCGGATTTTTGGGTTGTCTTATCTAGCAATTATTTGCAATCTCTTCGTTTTTTCTATAAAGCTGTAACTTTCGGGGCATAAACATCCATGTTATGGGCAACTTGTGTCATGGCTGCTTGCGGAATTTTGAAAATTAAGTCAGGAGGGCCGACAATTGTGACATTCTAGAAAATAGTTGGGGCAGAACATTCAGTTTGAGTTTGAGTTGCACTATATTACTCTCTGTATCTATGTCCATCTGCTGTTTGTTTTTCATAATATGACTTTTTTCTTTTTGTCGCTAATTAGAGGTTAGTATTCAACAATGCATTTACCTTGAGGTTGAATACATGACAAAATTCAGCTCGTCATTTTTTTTATTTTTCACCAGTGCACTTCTGCCTGTCTCTTACAGAGAAACTACTTATATTCAACGTGGTCAGGATTGTAGAGTATTGCATGTCTTTAGTCAATTTTTTCCCCCCTGATTTTAATAGTGTGCGGTGATAATGTGTCATACATTATGCCTGAATGCCCATGGGCCATGGAGCCTAAGAAGAAAAATCTGTGCTATGTATATCTCTTTAAATAAAGGGTGAGGTCGATGTTGAACTTGATTGATATGAAAAGGGTTCTTCATTATTTAGAATATACAAGACTTTCTACATGTAAGGTCTGAATTAATTATGTAATTTTTGGCATCCCTGATGCTTATTCAGTACATATGCTTACAATTGATCAATATTTTGCATTTAAAAGTTTTTACGTTGAGATACTCCTTTTTGTTTAAAGTACATTCATTCTCTAGGTTGCTTATATTATAGCGGCAACATTGGCTTCTGTTTTAACGCCTGACAATCAGAGATATGGAGAAATATTGAATGTGCCACAATCGGTTGAACAAACAATAGACCTTGTTTATTTGATTGTTGGACCTCGTGTTTCTTATGCTTAGAATATGGTCATACAAGTGCGAGCTAGGTCATCTTGAATTGAATGAAATGCAATGCCGCTTTGTTTATTTTCGGTTGAGGGGGCTGATGCATACGAAATTTTGAATGGCTGTTGAGGCAAAATGTGTTTTTTGGGAGGTGAAAGCTACTGCCTCTTTGTATGATATGAAGGGGAGCAGTAGATAGGTAAATTATTCTTTGAGAAGAATGGGCATTAAATAAGTTTCTTTTTGTTGTGTGGGCTACTACTTGTATTGCTGTTTGACTTTGTTCAACTGGAAAAATACCACTCTATCTTTCCATCTCCACCAATAACTTTGGGGACTATCTTGAAACTTCAGCTGTTGCATATCTAGCTCTCAACAAAGTACTCTGGGTCTAATTTGGTAACTTGATGTATGATAAGTCATAATGTGAATTTCTATTCCGAAAGAGCAACATAATAAACAATTAAGTTGTAGCTGACTATATGGAACAATGGACAAGCATGATCTATGTGGTTTTCTTTATATGTTACTTGTATGTCAACAGCTTTTTTAAGTAATGTTCATGCTATTGTGTTAACTTTTATCTTCCTTGGATTGTCCTGTTCATGTTTATGTCCTTGCTCTTAATTTAATTTCAGATGCTTTAAACCAGGGTGTTGCTGTCACATTTTGCTCTCTTTTTATACCATACTTTGTACACGATTGTTCTTTTTCATCTTGTAAGCGAACGCTTGATTGGTAATAGAGATCTGTCCACATAGGTTGGTGATGTCAACCAAATATACATTGTGAAGGAGATAGTTTTGTTTTCTTTTATGGCTGTATTTGCTTGTGATACAATTTAACCCTACCAAATCTAGGGTCCAGTTTCAAAGGGGGGAAGTGCTAATTTATATATCTCATTGTTGTAGGGTCTTATTTGCATTTTAAGGACATGTCTCCTGGATCTCGATCTAAGTCCAAAAAGGGGAGCAAGGAAGCCCAGAAGGCATCTGCTAAATCTCCAGGACCTAATAATGCAGGTACTGGTTTGCCTGCCAGTGCATACAACCCATTATCAGGAACATTCCATACTCTTGAAATTTCACCAGCATCTTCTACCTCTCCTGTTCATTCTAATGGTCGGTTCCGGAACATAGATGAGACAGATGATCATCCTGGGGGTTCAGTGTTAGCTGGTGCTGAGTATGATTCTGTTTCTAATAATGGTAGTTGGTCTGGTGAGTCAGAGGATCATAAAGAGAAAGGTTCTAATCTACCTGTCAGATTAGAAGCAGTACCAGGAGCTGATAATGACAAGCGAGAGAAAATTCGCCAGAAGAATGAGAGAAAACATCAACGGCAGAAGGAAAGGCGAGCTCAAGAATTGCATGAGCGTTGCAGTGGCTATCTAATGTCAAGAAAACTTGAGGTGCTTGCTCAACAGCTTGTGGCAATGGGATTTTCTCATGAACGGGCAACAATGGCACTGATATTGAATGAAGGGAGGGTTGAGGAATCAGTTAACTGGCTGTTTGAGGGCGGTGAAGAAGCAGATAATCAAAAGGATAAACAAATAGGTGGGAGCAGTCTGAAAATTGACATATCTGAAGAGCTTGCTCGGATTGCAGACATGGAAACCAGGTATTGTTGCTCAAAACAAGAGGTTGAAAGAGCAGTTGTTGCATGTGAAGGTGATCTTGATAAAGCTGCAGAGTCCTTGAGAGACTTGAAGCAGGATCCACCATCTGCTCCTCAAAAGCCAGAGGAAACTGGGGATCCACCTACTCTTAATAATGGTAAGCAGTTAGGAGTTGCTAGTCAGAGTGCTAGGCCCCAAACAAAGCCCAGTCTTAACCCCACTCAACTAAAGAAAGATGAAAGGGATTTTAACTATACGAAGTCACCAGTTATGGTTGGAGGATCTTTGGAATCCAGTAATAAAAATATTCAACCTCTAAAGAGAATTCAATCAAAGACAGAGTGGGCAAAACCCCAGCAACCTATTATTGCAGCTGATAAGAGGTGGCCAAGTGCTGGGTCTAATCTTTCCGTGTCATATTCTTCAGCATCACCTTTGCAGGTGTCCCCCACACCTGCTAAGACTGAAGGTCGTTATATGGCTGTTGGAGGTGATTTGAAAAATCTTCAACCTGGAGCAGCTAGGGAACCAGTAGTTGTGATGCAGCGGCCTCAAACTGCAAATGCAAAGCACGTTCCAGCCACAAGTATGAGTTCATCTCCTCCTGGAATAGCCGCCAGTTGGTATCCAACCAATAGTGCGGAAGTAATGAGGTCAAATGGCTTCTTACCCCGCCCTCCCAGCACTAGAAGTCTCAGCCCAAATTATCTCAGTTCAAATCAGATGTATCACCAACTCCAGTATCAACCCCAGCATCAATTTGTCACTGCAAGCAGCCATTCAGTAGATCCCCAAGTAACCAGCCGAGGGAACAGCTTATGTTATAGAGCAAGTACATCTCCAACATTAGCCGCTGCTTCTCTAGGTCTCTTTTCTGGATCAGGATCGGCTGCCACATCAGGGGCGTCATCTCCGGTGGACTGGAGCACTGGTGGATCAATGCACTTTGATTACACCAGCATAGACTGGTCCTTGGATAGAGGGGTATCATCACCGAGGTCAAATGCATTATGGCTTGGTCTTTCACCTTTTACAAAGAATGGTCATAGTCATATTTACGATTCAAATACCTCTGGGATGGTCACTCAGCCGTCAATGAGATCAGTAGCCTCAAATGGTAGCTTAGTCCCCATGCCTGGATTGCAAGATGGTGGGGTAGCTTCTGCAGAATCCTCCAGTGCTGGGTCTCGGGAGTGGAGTTCGCCATTTGAAGGCAAAGATCTTTTTAGTTTACCCAGACAGTTTGTTTCTTCTCCTTCTCTGTAGAATGAGAGTAGCGAGAAGTCGACTAAATAAAAAATGAAAGGAAGACATTTGAAATGTGTGTGGATTTGATGTTGGTTCTTATGCTAAAAAAAGTCGTTTGTTGGTGATAAACCATCAGCCGAGAACCCTTTTTCTTGCATTCGCACAGAATACGGTTGCCTATAGCAAGCGACTTGCAGTAACGTCAAGTTGTAACAAAGCAAAGAGAACTCATTCAAAAAATGATAAAACCGGTAAATCTGGTTCTCATGAGAAGGCTTAACCTTAAGGGTCTGAGGACGGAAATATTATATAATCTCAAGGCTTCAGAATACTTGAGTTATACCTAAAAAGACGAAGTACGATTTTTTCCCCTCCTTAACAATCGCCTTGTTGAATATGTTAAATGTATTATATTGGGTTCTCAAAGTTGCGTCAATAACATTCATCATAAAACGGGGCAGCAAAAAAGATAAGCACCTTATCAGGAGGTGACAATATTCTCTATCCTTAGAATTCTTATATTGTTTCATTTAAGAATGGGGACAATTAATTTTCACCTTATAATTTTGACCTACTTGTAACTTAATCCTTGATTTTTAACTCAATTCAGTTCCTATAATTGTAATCATTTAAAACATTGATTCCTAAAAATATATGGATTATATGTTAAACAATAGGAAGTGAGTCATAAAAAGTTAAAATTCAGAAACCGGACTATTAACCAAGTCACAATTATAAGCACCATTTTTCCACTTGAGATTGGAAGGGTCCTTGAGCATATCGGACCCAGACAAGTTTATAGAATTTACTTCTCACTTTCTTCGCGGGCCATGGTATTGATGCATAATAGTGCCAGCCTTTTGTCTCTTCCAACTTCCAAGTGTTTGCATTTGGGATCCGGATCATCTGCTGCTGCTGTAGAAAAAGGCCAGCGTACTTGTGTACTTTTCTCATGAAATTAAGAAATTAATAATTACAGCAGCACCGAAGCAAAGCAGCAGAGGATCCAGATCCTTGCATTTTGGCACGAGCCGTATCGTTTTCAAGTCGCAGCAATTAAAGCAGAAAAGGCAGCAGAGCTAAGTTTCACATCATTACATCCTTACAAATATGCAGATACTGTATAACCATGAAGAGCCTATGGAAATGGGGGAAAAAAAAACGAACTAAGCAGTCTGAGAAGAATAGGATGGAGGGGTAGGACTTGAGGTAGGTTCTCTGTACCACTGGTTAGCCTCTCTAGTGAGAAAGTAGGCATCTGCAATTTAAAAAGCTTAGGTGAGAGATCCCCAAAAGATCAAATCTATTATTTGAGGAAACAACTAATTTGTAAAACTTCAAAAAGTGCAAGAGTTTAGCTCCACGTTTATTTTGTTAACCAGGAGTTTTATTAGTGTTTGAAGATTTATGTCCGATGCTAAGTTCACTATTTTCCATGAATAAAGGGCTAAGCTAGTGGTAATGACTAAAGCTTTCTCGTATTTCATTGTCAGCTTCAAAAGTGATAAATGAGATGAGGGAATCATACTTGTACAAAAATAAGTGCCTCTGGAATGACTGATTATCATAATTTTGCAGTATGCCAGACGCAAATCAGAGAAAGTACTTTCGCGTACTACTCTATAATTTGATAAGCTACCGCCGGAGCTCATTAATTTCATGAGCCGCCATAACATATATGTTCTATCCCTTTCTTTCAAAATCTAGCATCACTGCCCAGTATATTTGTACACATTTTTTAAAAATTAGCAGATCTCTCGCTTTTCTTGATAAAATTTTTTGCCGCCACTTATAGGTGAATTAGGTGATGTTTCCAGCTGATTTTAGTTTAATTATGGGATACGCTTTTGGAGTCTGGGCCCTTCAATTTATCACGATAAAGAACGAGAAACAGGGCCCCCTCCCAAAAAAAAAGAAAAAAAAAATCCTTATCTGATGGGGCATACCTGACAAGAAAACATCTTTGTATGTATCATCGTCATAGACAAATTGTGGAGGATCTGGCGAACCAATGCCAACAATAGTGCTTCCACTGCATGATTAGAAAAGGGATAAGAATAGAGGTTTCAACTTTTGAAGCAAGAACGAGAGGTAATTAATGGTTCCATTATAAGTTGAACCTCAGATGACAAAGAGAAAGCATGAAGAAGAGATATGAAACATGTACTGACAAAGGAGATGCAGAGACCATTGAAATCGATATAGAAGGAAGAAAGTATATCTAGAAATAAGTGCAATGCTCCATTTTTATGGATTTAATATTAATAGTTCTAAACATTCCATTCTAGAACTGTGGTTTGTCTCTCAGATCATCATCAGGAGAGCTGGTACGTTATTTATTTAAACAATAGCTTTTGTCTCACGTTAACTTGGAAACAAGGAAAGGTTTGCAATGTTTAATGATTCTTCCAAAACCTTTTACTCCTTCGGTCCTTAATATAAGACCTATTTAGCTAATTTGATTAGATTAAGGAAGCTAGGTATGTAGTTAATTATAAGAAATATGACACGTTTTTCCTAAAATACCATAATCATCTTTCTTAATACCCCCTTTCCTCTTCTACTTGATTATAGTTGAGGGAGTATCCATAAGAGTAATTTAGAGAAAATTGATAAATATGAGAAATTGGTGTTATATTTAGGCACAAAACTATCTCAACAATCGGGTCCTATATTAAAGATCGGAGGAGTATTATTTTCAAGCCTTGCAACGTAAATCTAGCTTAATGCACAAGGATAAACTCCATCCAACCAGCTGAAAGCAAGGAAATGGGGGTTAAAAGATTCTTCCTTCAATTTCATGAACAGCATTGGCAAAATCAAGGAGGAATATACTCAAATTTGTTTGATGATTGTTTCTGTGCTTTCATATGTAATATATATATATATATATATATATATCAAAAAATAAATTATCATGATGTTAGACTAGAAGAATAAATGAGTCAGATCAACCGCCAAATGCCTTATGCCCTTATCTAGTTTCTAGCCATCTGCCCAGAATTCATCCAATTGTAATCTCTGCTTATCTTACGACTGGAATCTAGAGGAGAAATTTAATAAATTTTGACAGATGCTAAAGTATATTTCATGATCAAACGTTTTCTTCAACACGACTTGGTGATTGAAAATTGAAAACAGCTTCATTACTGTATATCAAGTTCAATCGTGCTGACGTTTGAAGAATGCTCAGCCTCACATTGCCCAGACACACAAGCGCACATAGATTGTATATGTGTGTGCATGCATGATGATCTCTATCACATGATTCACATATATTTAACTTTTAACAAAAGCCAGAAAATTAAGGTTTCCATTTTTATACCTTCCGGACATTAAAACAGCATCATATTCTCCACGACCAGCTGCAATAATTCGCTGCTTCAGTCTTTTAAGAGACGGGAGAACTTCAAATGCTGGGGGTTCTGCAAGAGCAAGGAAAATAATCAAGGAAAAAGTAATGGAAACGAACAAGCGAAAGCACTCAAAGACAACAGCAGATTTTAAGCCTTAACTTATGCTGTGATGCTTCTAAATGTAACTCAGGAACAAACGTAAAGAACTTCCAAAATGTCAACTATAGAAATGAATAATTTGCACTTACAGTGGTACAACCTAAAACAACCCCTAATCAGCGGGCATAACTCAATATTAATGTCAAGTCACAATCCCAATTAATCAAATTGGACTCCGGGTGCCTCCACAATTACACCTCTCAGTAAAGTAATGCTCAATAGGGTCAAATAAAAATGTAAAGCTAAAATGAAAAGAGCAAAGAAGGAAAAAGAAACAGGATTAAAACTTAAAAACACTTAGCAAGAAACATACCCAGATCGTTGATACAAACATCTTGCGATATTCCATTCCTTGATATCTTTTCCAGCAGTGCCAAAGGATCAACATTACTAGCCCGGTCCAATTTTAGACGCTGTCCCATCGAAATTTGTTTAAATTGATCAATATATATCTATGTGATATTAAAACCCATAGCAAGCCACACTATTTGCAAGCTGTGAATAGTGTGACTTGTTATATGAGGCTTCATTCAGTGCACAAGGTCCACAATCTAATTATAGCAAAAACCAAGAGCGAATTATGGTTTGTCTACTACACCCAGAAATCCTGTACCTTGTAAACTTCTGCTGTTGAACATGCCTCTTGTGGTTTTATGAGAACCATCGGCATATCCAAAGGTATTGGAGGAGGAATATCTTGAACAACCTGTGCATATGAAAGAAAAGTCTTAAATGAAATCACATGGAGGCATATGGCATAAAGCATTGCAGAGCCTTCAGTAAACACAAGTTTATGCACAGAGTTTTCAAAGTCTCAAAGATCAATTGTCCTGAGATTTGTGATAATAATATTTTGTCGCTAGACAAGGAGATAATTGAGAGCTCAAACTCTCCATGGCCAAGCCTCTTCTCAAAAATTTTTCCGGGAAAGGAAATTGGACAGACCTCACCTCGACCAGTGCAATAGGCTGCTCCCTGAGAGAAAAAGAAAGGGACATCTGATCCAATCTCACTTGACCATTCTTGAAGTTCTTTCTCTGTAGCAAGACAACCACTGAATTGATTTGCTGCCCACAATGCAGTTGCAGCATTGCTACTTCCACCACCTAGCCCTGCCCCACTAGGCACTCGTTTATCAAGATGAATCTGCCAAGAACATGAATATAGGCAGGACAAATTAGGAGGCGGTTTCGTTATTGGAATGGATGAAAATGGAGCAGTGGAAAAGAAATTTAAGGGAAAAAAAAAAGTGACTAAAATGGAAAGGAAGATAGTTCAACAATGGTTAAAAGGTAAGATGGATAATTTAGTTCAAATGATAATTCTTGGGGTCAGGAGTCCTGATTCATGAGCTTTTCCACGAGTGTCTAGATTCCCACATTCGTCATATTGGGCTTTCACGAGAATGAACCAAGATATATGTGCAGCCAACATATTAAAACAAAATGGAGACATCATTCCCATTCTTTAAGTCTTGACCCAAGCAACAAAATGGACCCTAAATATTCTACCATGCACAATGTATGTTAATAAGCACACACACGCATGCTTGTACTGAAAATAAGATAAACAACACGAATTAGATGGGATATCTAGGTCATACCCAAAAAAACTTTTCACTGCCAGTCTTCTTCCTGTAAAGATTAAGCGCCTTAATAATCTGTGGAAAGAGAATAACATAGCACTCACTCTCGGTAGAATATGAACAAGCAATAAAAAGAGGAATAATTTTGAAACCAAAGCATTAGCTTTTGTTATCTTACCAAATTACTATCATCAATGGGCACCCCAGACACATTGGTGGACAAACGGTCCTTTGTTGTTGATGGTGACAAAGAGAACTTGATTGTATCACCAAGACTTATAACCTGAAAATTCGAAAGGAATCTGATATGGTCAAGACTAAATGAAGTCATCTCCCATATATATGACAAAATCTTTCAGAGAAAACATTGAATCATATAATAGAATATGATTACGATTATAATTAACTTACATGGAATAGAGACGCCAAATCATGATATCCATCTACCCTCTTGCTGGTAATCCTCAAGAAAACATTTATCTGTAGTAGACGGTTAACCAGCATCAATATATTGAAACAAATGAGAACTTTGGAGTGCCTCCTAGCAAAAGAACGAAAAATACCTTGCAAGGAGAGAACAAAGTAAGCCTTGAAAGGGGAGCATTCTTGTCCACTTCATCAGCCAGACTGTTCACCCTTTCATCAGGATCATACACAATCTAATTCCGCCAACATTAAAGAAACAAAAACAAGAACAAATAAATACAAATACAAACCATCCCTTTCATTAAATGCCACACCGGAACTTAATCCAAAGCATAGCAACCAAAAGGGATAAGAGATAAACCTCTACTCGTCTCCTGGAGGGCGTTAGAATCAGAAACCATAGCTTTAAGTTTAAATCTAACGAGCGGGGCTCTTTGAAATTGAATCTTTGAGGCAAAATTGCACGACCCATATCCGAATTGACGTTGATGGTTTCTTCTGAACGAATTTTGAGAAGTAGAGGAGAGTAGTTACTGCAAAGAAACTGAGAGCAAGCCATGGATAGCCAAGAAATGAGAGAATACCGAGGTCAACCAATGTGCTGCTCTATTGCTTTCAGATGTGCCGATTTGGACTGAGAGAATGAATCTTTGGCTAATTTTCCAACTCTTCCATGTTTAATTTTTATGGAATGTTCACTCCCCTCCTTGGTCATATTCATTTATTCGTGCTCTTCGTGTTTCCCTCTGCCTAAATTATATTAAAATAGTGCTAAGGTCAATAAAATTAATATTTGTAACAATACAAAAAAAATGAATGAAATAAAATTTCTGCATGGAAATTCAATGGCGGCTCAATTATTGTCTGCTATATGTGTTTAGTCAAATTTTGACTAAATGAGCTAAATTCATTCGAGTAAAATGTTGGATCATATAATTGGGTCAGTATTCTAATTGGGCTATAGTAGGCCCAGATAAAGCTTTGATATGTCCAATAATCCAAATGATTCTTTAGAAGTAATGATTTGTTGGATTTCTGCCTCTGAAAAAATATTCATGGTTTGATATTATATATATATATATATATATATATATATATAAGGTTCCTGTTTTTTTTGGCCTTGTATAAGGTTCCTGTTTTAGTGATGATAAAATAAAATATACAATGCGTATTATTGATAAAAACACACTAATGTATGATTTTATTACCCAAAAAAAATAATTTATGATTTTATTTAATTTTTTTAATTTAAATAATTTTTAATTCAACATTTTTTTTCACATTTTATCCTATTAAATGTTTTTCCGTGCAATGTACATTTTTCGGGGGTATGATAGATATATTCTGATAAATATTTCGTATATATTTTCTAGTTTTATTGTCACTAACTTTCTCATCACTGGGACATTAATGAAGAGATGGTCAAGACAAGCGAAGTAGACACATAAAAAAATTAAAATAAAATTGTCGTCAGTGATATAATAGTCAGCTGAAATTTTCGTACACACATTCATATAATTGTTTCAAACAAGTTTCATCAATGACTGATGTGGAAATTTAAAAAATTAGTTAATTTATTTATAAAAATGTCGTTGACTATATTTTTACTTCGCGAATTTAGACATTAAAATAATTATATTTTTGCAGTAGTGAATTAGCTAGAGTTAGGCGTGGAAACAGACTAAGCCTCACCCTTAACAGGCCTGGCTTGTGGTGAGGCCTGTTGGCCTGAGGCCTGTGAAAGACCTTTTAATCGGCTTGAATCTGACTTGTGACCTATTAAGAGGTCTGTTTTTTTAACAAATTTTAAAACATATAAATCAATTCAAAATTACAATAATTCAACCTAATTGATCTAAAATACAAACAAAAAAATATGAAATTATCAAATTAATACAATTTGTAAAACATATCCCCTTATGCCCAAAAAAAAATCTAATATGAAAAATTATTAGAAAACATAATTTCACTCCGATATAAAAATATCACTCCATCCCATCTCTAGTATAAAATTAGTTGATGACTAGATCTAGTTTAAAATATGAAACATCCTTAATCCTTTTTATATTTTAAATTTATCATTTATTCAAACTAATTTACTAACAAAACGATATTTGATCCTTTTGTTACACATGGTTGTTTTAAAAAAAATGTTACAATTATTCTAATTTAAAATTTAAATTAATTAAGTAACTATTATAATAAGAATTAGATTGAGCACACATATATACGGTCTAAAACATAATAGGTCAATTCTCTATATATATATACATATTCTATATAAGATTAATATGAAAAGCATGGATCAAATAAATGAATGATGCTTTTTTTAATGCACTTATGTTTTCTTTCTCTGTTCAAATATGTGTCATTATACATACATCAATTATTTTTATTATAGAGAATAGAAATAAAATGAAGCATGCAATAGGCTCTAGATAATACGTTTATGTGGATAGAGTTTTCTCAATTAACCAATCAGAATAGCAGATTCCCTTCTATCAATTTACAATTTTAACCTAAAAAAAAAGATAACAGGCCCAAGCCGCTTGACAGGCCTAACAGGCTTACTATCAGGCCTGAGCCTGGCCTTATAAAGTAAACAAGTCTTTTTACAGGCCTGAGCCTGGTCTAATATCTAAATAGGTTAGGCCAAGCCATTTACAGGTCAGACCACAAACCCCTGACAGGCCGCCTGGCTTATTTCCACTCCTAGCTAGAGTGGAGGATGAAGCAGAGACAGAAGGAAGTTTGGAAAGCTTCAATTTGGATGCACCCGCGGGCTGATGAAGAATAAACGAATAAGATGAATTGATTTAGTATTGATATTAAATAGAAATAGAAGATTTTGGCATATAACTTATTGATGTATAGATTACAAAGAAACAAAGCATTTAAAAATAAAAATAAATAAATTTGTTCACAGATTTATTTCTCCGTTGAAGAAGAAGACAAACATACCTCATGGTCTAGTGACGAAACCAAATGGCCTGACAAAAAAGCTGACCCAATGAGTTTGGCCCCTTTTAATGGCTCTAGCTATATTGAATGGAGTTATTCCTGTTTTGAAAGCTGCAACGATATTAGAGAACTCATTTCCAATTTTCTTGGTAGGGTTTCAAGACTTGTACGGTAAAATAAACTTACTTGGACAAGCTTTTTAGCCTCTCCATGTAATACAAATAAAAACAAGACATAAGAAAATAAACCTCTCAAAACAATGTACTAGACACCTACTTGTAATGCTGATAAAAATGCGTGAATTATCTCACCATTATGCCATTTCAAAGTTGCTTTATTTATGGGGAAAATTGGGGATGAATCCCTCATTAAAAATTTAATTAGCAAATGGGACTTAAGGACTCTGTACAACTTAACTTCTATTGTGTGCAATTTAACTTCCTTTGTGTGTAATTTAATTTCTCTTTGTGCAAATAAAATCTCTTATGTGCAACTTATCTTCCTTACGTGCAAATTAATCTCTTATATTCAATAATGTTTCGTGTAAACCATCTTCTTTTTGTACAACTTACCTTTCTTTATGTGTAACTAATCTTCTCTTGTGCAATCAATCATCTTAGGGACTATTTGCATTTAAATTTGTAATGAGGAATTTATCCTCAATTTCTCCTTTTTTATGTGACCTGTAATTTTTTTCCAAGAAAATAGCCCTTAATTTCAAAAATTAATCCTTAACTCATTTTAAGGATTTTATGCCTCAATGACCTTCTTTACTATCTCAAATGATTATCCTAAAATTTTCAAATTAAATATAAATCTCTAAGTATTTTTCCATAATTTTCTGAAAAAATGAACCATTTTTCTCTTGGAATTATCTTTTAAAATTATTTAAGCCAGTTTTAGAGATAACTCTTCCAAAATATCTCCAAACTTTGAAAATCAATATTCCATAATTTTTCTTAATTTTTTTTGGCCATTAAATAATTTTAATAATTTTTTTTTCTCCTGCTCATCTTAAGTTAGAAAATTCGGTATGTTACATGAGATGAGGTGCATTTATCGTTACACCAACAGCAGGGGCTTTTACAACGCCTTTCTTCCATATCCTTTTTGGACAATGCCATTAAAGGCTTCTTTACCGAAGCAGACGACGAAGAAGTAGAAGGAGGAAGGTTTTGTGTAGAAGAGGCTTTCGCTGCCGAGTAAGATGATGTTTGACCCCCAAAATTAGTGGAAGGGAATTGAGTCTGGGAAGACCGAAGAGTCCAGGGCAGTCGCGAACCCGCAGCTATATCCTTGCATACGAGCCATCTGCACCATTCTAGCCAGACCGTTGGCCGAAAAGCAGTTACACATGCTTGGAGATCAGTACGCAACCCTCCTAAGAAACAATGCATCGAAACTTCCTCAGGAATGTACACGCCGGTGAGCAAATCATGAAAAGTCTCAATATATCATCACCAGAAGAAGTTGCCTGTTGCAACTGTTTAAGCTGGACCATCGGATTAATGTGCTTGATTTCTGTGAAATGAGCTTCCATTTGATCAAAATAATCGTCCCAAGATACTTATTCTTCTTGGCTTTTTTCATAAAATTGAGCTACCATTTCAATGCTTTCCTTCCAAATGGATGCTCAGTAAACGAATACGACGTTCCATAGGTGACCATCGATAGCAAAAAATTGACGGCACCTGTATGACCAGCCTCAGAGATCTGATTTGTCAAAGCGAGGAAACTCTATGCAACTCTGTTTAGTCGGTGGCGCATAGGATTGGGAAACATGATGGAGGGTTCCAAACTAGACGTGCTTGTTAAGATTGAAACTACTCGATGAACTACCAGCTTGATCTTCCTGACCGTGATGAATCAAAGGTGTAAGAGACCCATTCAAATCTTGCAAACACGCTTCAATCTTGCTCATGGAACTCTTCAAACCGGCAATATCTGCAGTATTCTGCTCTAAACGTCTCGACCACAGCAGCATTCAACTCTAATCGCTGCTCCAATTCATGATAACGTTCGCTTGATCGAATCTCTAGAGCCATTTGCCAAAGACGCAACTCTGATACCAAATTGGTACAGGCCGGTCGTCGAGAGAGAGGGGGGGGGGGAGAGAGAGAAAAGGAAACTGATATCCATACTTTATTCAACAAGTCCCAGTATACACGAACGGCTGTATTTATACAGTGAGCTGTATCTTAACTGATTAGTAACTAAAACATGTGTTATAACCAACTATTACACTCTAACAGATCACTAATGAAAGCAACAATATAATGCCACGTATCATATAGCACTATAAATATCAACGCCCTTATATATTTCGTCACATCAAATGCTCTGTTCCTGCCACAACAAATGCCCATGTGTCCATCATTTGTTAATAAATTTTATTTCTTGAATGAATTAAGCAGCGCCTACGTCAATATAATTTTGAACAAGTTACACCTCACAAGTAATATGAGAAGCTTTTGGATTGACGAGAATGAACAGGTACAAAATGGACATGGAAGTGACTTTTTCCTTTTATGTTTTTTTCCCCTTTTTGATACTGGAACGTACCATTCATTTATTTTTATGACTTGAGAAGAGAACATGATAGTTATGGGAATATTGTAAAGAGTTGGATATAAACATTGAAGCAGACCAAATTTACAATCCACCTACCAAGAAATCAATCAACAAACTAGATTTAAAAAAAAAATTAAAAACAAAGAAACATTCAGGAACTTTAAGATGTTCTTTTGCCACTGGAGAATTAGAACTTTGACAAACACCCAAATTTTGGTTGGCTCTATCATAATTCTCTAAGAAGAATAGAGATTCCATCTGCGTATGTTTCATCATAAGGACAAGAACCACACCCTTAACTACCCCTCATTTTTGGGGCCCTTTCTCAAGTTTTTTCTTTTTCAGTGTCCTTGTATCATGATGTTCTACATAAAATGAATGAAATTTTGATATTTTATGGGCAAAAAATAGATCAGTTTTCAATTTTGTATTCTATTTGAATGGTTTAATGTTTCATCAGATGGTTCATATTCTCAGCTTGTTGCAAATATAATAATCTTCACGATCTTTCCAGACCATTTACTTGCACGAAAATATGGAGGGAATAGATTGCTTAAATTTCATCTGAACAACCAAAAGAATGAACAAGACATGAAGGATTAGTTAAGTAATAAATTGAAGTTGTGAGAAAAGTGAAAGAAATTTAGAAAGCATTAGGTAGGACTTCATCAAAAACACGAAAAATTTGGCTAGCTCAATCATGATTCTCCAAGAAGAATGCAGATACCATTTGCATATGTTCACAAGAATTTCAAGTCATCATTTTCCATATCATTCGTGAAGAACAATATTGACAGGCAGGCTACACTTATCCTAAAGTATTGCTGATCAAATGACAATCCTCTCTAACCCGCCCTATTATTCTGGTCATCATTAGCAGAATGGAAAATATCGTGATAGTGGATTTCTCCTTCCTTGGTTCTGTCTCCTTGGGCTATCACAGTTTTTGCTCTTACTAAATGCGATGATAACGATCGAATAATACTAGAATAGAAACAAAGTGAGACTGCCAATATATATATATATATATATATATTAACGATCACTGGTGCAGTACACAAATGAAAACATATCAGTACGTCATTGAGCAGTACAGCAGAAAATGCACAAGACGAAAGAAGGGGAAAAGCAATAGGAGGGAGGAAATCCAGAGAATCTGGCCAGAGGGAATAACAACCAAAATCATGCACACCCCCTCCCAACGGCTTTTGTCGTATTATATGGGAGCGTCCTCTCCTAATTCCCGAAGCTTGCAAGGCCTTTTCTTCATCCGTTGGCTTCTACGCAGACCAATATTCTGGTTTGGCCTTTTAGCAGCACCACTCTCTGGATCAGCGTGGCGCATCTGGTGTGGAGTCGTAACACTGACATCCCTTCCTCCACGACTTCCCCCACAGGAACTACCCTGTCCTGGAGATGGCGGCTTAGGACAAACATTGTGCTGAACCAACCCAAGGAACAACACAGTTAGAATGATAAATAAAGAGTATGAAATTACAATTAAAAAGACAACATAGGTATCTACAATGACAGAAATAAAGAAAATGAAATGAAAATAAGAAACATATTGAACTCTTACAATTTCCTGTACCAAAGAAGATAAGGTTTATACATACCACATACAAATATAATTGCTTGAATTTAAGATAAATCGGATTATAAAAGCACCAACCTCTGCTTCTGTTAACTTGTTGAAATTAATGGTGGTATTGCTGCTCTGCTCTTGCACCTCTTCTTTACATAGCGCCCGCCATCCACATTCAATTCTAGTGTATCAGATATTCATAACTGACGGTAAGTTTGATGTGGAGGCAGTGGTCATTTTCTCTTAAATGTTGCCAACATGTCTTCTCATTGAAATCCAAAAGCATTAGGCAGAGGCGAGGTTTCCAGCCATACACAAGTGAAATTTCATTTGCCCATGCTTTGCAAATATAATACTCTTCGCGAGCTTTACAACTCCAGGGAATGAAAACCTTATCACACGTCGACCCGCCTTTTATGTTGAGGCATACAGCAAGCCCAGACCATTCACTTGCACAAAAATATGGAGGGATGTCCACGACAAATTCATATTCCAAAGCACCGCTTCCATCTGAAGAAATAGAACTTATGTTTGGGAACCATGCAGGTATCTCAGATTCTGGCATCACTGCAAGAAAATCTGCCTCAGGTACATACCCTAACTGTCACAACATTAATAAAACTTTCATTGACCGTAATTATTTTGAAAATGAGAAGAATACAGCCAAAGAGATCTCCAACATTTATACCTGAATGGGCTGGAGCACTCTTTTCTCATAATTAGTTCAATGGCGATACTGAAAACCAGAGTAAAGAAATCATGTTATATGGATTTAGTCAAGAGAAAGACAAATAAATGAATACATAGATCTTAGTTAAACGTACCTCATGGTCAAGTGACGAAACTATATTCCAAATTCCATCTGATGATAAAGGTTCCATTGAGTCACAGCCCGTTGCATATAAATGAATTAGCCTTGGTGGCAGTTTTGGCAGAGACTCAAGCCTTTCACAGTTATTCAAATAAAGATGAAGTAGCTGAAAAAGATGGGAGAAGCAACCAGTGGGTAAATTAGAAAAATCATTTCCTTCCAGACGTAATGTAATTAATGATGACAAACGGCCTATCTTCAGGAATTGATCCATCACTGATGCAGCAGTAGCTCAAGTCTAACATGGTTAATGATGTTGGATTAAATCCAAACATTTGAAGAACAAGGTCTCGGGGGCCCCTCAGATTCAAATCCCTAAGACCAGTCAAAAATCCAAGTGATTCTGGGAGTTCCTTTATGGCAGTTTTCCTTGCATCAAGCACTGTGAAGTTTTTCATACATTCCCCAAACTCTGGGAGCACTGAAAGTTCATTGCACCAACTAATATCTAACTTTATCAAGGAGTTCATTTCCAATTTTTTTGGAAGGGTTTCAAGACTTGAGCAACAAGACAAGTTCACTTCAACAAGCTTTTTCAACCCTCCAAGTGAATCATGAACTGCAAGGAGAGAAGAGCACCCTTCAAGATTTAATTTTTCTAAATTTGGAATTTCTGAGAAATCCGGGGTTTCAACCAAATCTTTGGAATTGCTTAGATCAACAAACTTCAGGTTCTTCATAAGCTGATCAAATGAATAAAAATGTACATGAGTTATTATACAAATGCATCAGTATATCAACACAACTATGCAAGAAAACATTAGTGTATGAAGTGTTTCACCTGCATGCCATTCCAAAGTTTTATTTTGCTGAAAGGCATTTGAATGTCAGCAAGTTTATCCAATTGAGTTCCAACCGGAAGAGTTTCTAGGGGGTATGACCTCCATCGAATAACCTTTAATGCACTAGAAAAGCATGTGAGACCATTGGGAAGTTTCAATTCACTTGATATGATGAGTAATCTGAGATTACACATCTTTGAGAAAGCTTCACAATGTACTTCTATTTCTCCATCTAGGTTATAAGGCAAAGCAATAGCTTGTATTGCTTTCGACCCCTAACATTTGTGAGAAGAATAACATGAGAATTAATGGTTTCAAGGTAAAGCTATTATTTCACCCCAAAAAATAAAATAAAGCATATTAAAAAATAAATGAATCTTTAGGAATAAGGTACTCACTTTGTCATTTTTCAATACTTCATGGATGTTTTCTAGATTCCACAGCCTGCTTCGTCCATGAACATGACCAGGAGATTCTTGAAAAACAATACTCCTTGCTAGTTCTTGAAGTAAATCATGAACCTCTAATGTGGTTTCTCCATTCAATGTTTTCTTTTCAATCAACAAAGCTCTCTCAATCAAAATATTTATTCCAATTGTGGGACGAAGATCGCAATTCTTCAAAATCTGAGCTACTTCATCTCTTTTCCATCCATTGAAGAACTAAAAATATTGTCTTTTCTTCATCATTTAATCCATGATAACTTATTTTTAGAGTTTGAAAAATATCATCATGTGGAATTTGTTTCATCCTTTCCAAAGTTTCTTCCCATTCAAGACGACTTCTTCCACAAAGAAAGGAACCTAAAACATAGAGTGCCAAAGGAAGACCTCCTGCATATTTGACTATAGTTTCTGACAATCCAAAATAATCGACTTCAGGATGATCTTTTTTAAATGCTTTCTTGGAAAAGAGCTCAAGAGATTCGTCTTCGTCCATGGGCTTAGCCTCGTATATTCCATGCACTCTGCTTGATTTCAACAAGTGTAAATCTCTAGTTGTTATAATTACTCTACTCCCTGCCCCAAACCACTTTGGATCTGCCAAATTCTCTAATTGATTCACATGACTTACATCATCAAGGACAAGGAGAACCTTTTGATTCCAAGTGATCCTTCGAAACTGCTTGTCATTTCGTAAAGTATGAAGGCCTTGTCTTTTTGAAATCTCCCTAACATTAGCAAGGAACAAGAAATTTCAAATTGACCAGAGATTCTTTCAAAAACAACTCTAGCAAGAGTTGTCTTACCAACCCCACCCATACCCCATATCCCTACAAAACGAATGTCATCTGCCTTTAACTCTAAGAGTGAACTATCTTAACCATCCTTGACAGAATTCCAACTAAATTATCGTCATAGGATGGCAAATTAGAACGTAAAGTGTTCCATACTTCTTCAACAATGCCTCGGATGACTTCTGTTTCGTGCCAAATAGGAACAAAAAGTCCATGAGCTTATAAACACCAAAAAATAAAATACGAATTATAGTCACGATAAAATAGAGAAACAAAAAGATGAATAATGTTTACTAAAACTAGCATATTGCTAGTTGTTGATATATGTTAAAGAATATCACAGGGTTAACTTCTCAAACTATTTTTACGGGTGAATGTAGTACCATAAAGTACTTAGTGGTACAGTTTTGCTCCTAATATATTAAAAAATGCAGCAATCTACGTCCCATCCTAACAGAACTGTTAACTCCGTTAGCATCTTTACTATTCATCTGAGAGTAGAAGAAAGTAGTGATGGGAATAGTCCCTGTGCTGATGCAAGAAGCGAGAGATTGGAGGAAAGTAACGGTAATGGCAAGTGCGCGAAAGAGAAGAACCGTTAAAATCAAGTTAAGTGTGATATACCAGTATGAAAAGACCAGTATAGAGAAAATAATTTAGAGCCAAAAGCAGAAAAAACAAGTGATATGAGAGGGAAAGGGAGGTGAGGTGAAACTGATACCTAACGGGGAAGCCAGATACTACTACAGGCCAAGCAGCCAGGAAGAAATGTAAGGAACGAGAATTGTTGAAACTAGCATATTGGAAGATCAATCGGCCAAGTTATTATTAGAGTGAGAGAGTGCAGACAATAATGGGGAAGGGTATAAATTAAATAGAAATGGTAAAGACGGCTGAGAGAGAAAGCCTGGGACTGCAAGCTTTGTACACAAAAGTGAGAGAAATTTCAGCGGCGTCGTCCCTCTGTCCTCTGGGCTGATGAGGATGATCAACAGCAAAGGAATTAACGAAGGTCACAGACTCTGTTCTGTTAGCTTAAGGTTAAAATGGATTTGGAGTATCAACGGCAAATTTCTCTTTTCGTGTTCCCTGAATTTTTTTTATTTTTTATTACTCCTCCGGTCCTTATTATAAGACTCAATTTGACTTTTTATTTGGTCCTAATTATAAGACCCTAATCCATTTTGTCTCTTATATTTATGCATTTTTTTTCAATATAATCTTTCTAATAATGATAGTTTTAGCCAATATACTTAAATAGCAAGGATATTTTAGGAATGACAGCACTTATTTATTATAAATACCAACTTAACTTACTTCCTTAATCTCCTCAAAAAAAAGTCAATTGGGTCTTATAATTAGGACCGGAGGAGTATTAAATTCTATGTCAAATGAGTGAAATTTGATAATCTCATAAGCCAAAAATGATGCTATTTCAATTTTTTTATGATCTTTTCACTTTTCAGATGAAACATTCTAAAACTGTTACAGTCGAATTCTTTGTAAAATCATAAAAAAATTGGAAACAGCACCATTTTTTCCACTGATTTATCAAAATTTCACTCATTTTATGTATAATCCAATGGTTAAAAAAGAATTAGTAGTAGCGAAAAAATTGAGGTTCGGCAGATGGGGTGGCAGGGCTGCTGATACCTCAAATTCGGTTTTAAAATTGCTTCATTTGTGATATATTAGGGACAAAATTACACAACTAAATGCTTTAGGATTCTAAATACACCTCTGAGAATAGGTTGAGGTGTTGGGTATTCCTTAAACCCAGTATTATAATCCATGTTGATCTCTAATTAAAGAAAATGCGTGCGAATTCTGTGCGTGTATGTCAATGTTGGATGCAACTTTTGGGTTTGCTAATTCATATGTATAACTGGGGAAAGAAAAATGCTTACCGACTCCTAGAGTCCCAACCTGACAAATTGCTAACCTGGGACAAAGCATCTCTCCATTTCTGAACCTTGTCTTTGCTATTTTTGAATCTCTTTCCATGTTGGCTAAATCTCTTCCGAAACTTTTTCTATGATGCCTTACATCAGATGGGTCGACACCATAGAAGACAGGAAGAACTATTCGACCAAATTTTTTTTGAGCTTCGAGAATTTCTTGAAGTTCGTCCAAACACCATGTAGAATTTGCATAATTTTCAGAGAGAACAACAACAGTACAGAGAGAATCCTTGATCGCCTGGATGAGTTGTTGTTTGATAACTTCTCCTCTTTTATTCCTTTATCATCCCTAAAACATCTGATGCCACTTCTAATGAAAGCATCATATAAGTGATCTGTGAAATTCAGTCGAGTGTCTTTTCCTGCAAAACTCAAGAAAACATCAAACTTCCATTTTGAAGTTGAACTACAAGCTGTAAAGGAGCTCGGGGAAGATTCTTCTTGGGCGCAATAGGGCATTTCAATGCTTCGATCTCCTGATGCATTGGTCCAAATAGTAATCTACAGCAACATCATCATATCAGTACATGGAATGATGGAAATGAAAAGGAAAAAGAAATTAGCACTAGTGGTAAAAATTACAACTTGTATAGGATCTATCGATAATATCAGTGAAAGATGCTGTTGCAGGGATCTCTCTTTCTCTTGAGCTCAATGCTGTGATATCATCTCAAGTCAATGAACCATACTCCAATATACAAAGACAAGTAGAATAAATATATAGACAAAAGGCTAAAGAGACCTGCCTGCCGTTCTTTTGAATCAGATTTTGTCGTTGAATATAATTTTTTTTTTTTTAGAAAAATGAATATATACTATTGTATTCCTGGTTCCAAATGATATAATATAATATAGCGTGGAACTGTACAGTCACACTGACCATGTGAATGTGTAATGTTCAACGAAAGTGGATGCGTCTTCCAAAATATTCCTCTAGGAAATCAATTTGCTCTAACAGTCTAACATCCGCAATCTGCGATATGACAGGATCACATCACAAGGCAAACAAGAATAAATAATTGGCAGAAATTTAAAAAAAATTAAAATTACTAAATTTCAGATATGGTTACTCTAATAGGTTTCCTATTAATAACAAGTTTTTAAAAAATTTTTATTTGAAGTTTAGTAATTTTAAATGTTTTTGTGGGTTCTCCCTATTAACAAAATAGTAAATAACAAAATCAAGGTATAGTCTGCAGCAAGGGGCTTTTTAATGAATTTATTCTAGTGTGAGGGTTTCTAATACATTTTTGAATTTGCAAAACAGTAGTAATAATAAATAACGAAACCAAGGTAGTCAATAACGAAATAAATATACTGCCTCCAATTCTAATTATAAGACATTATATGTAGTCTATAATAAAATCTTATAATTAGAATGGGAGGTAGCATTAAATACCACCCTAGTCCTTAATATACTATTGTATTCCTGGTTCCAAATGATAAAATGTAATAAAGCGTGAAACTGTACAAGTCACACCCACAATGTGAATGTAGACAAAAGCTAAAGAGACCTGCCTGCCATTCTCTTATTCAGTTTGTACCTCATGGCATTTGTAGATAACCTGTTAATGGCTTCGGACGATTTAAAGAAAAGCTAATATAAATGCTTAAAGTTTTTCTAAAATACAATA
>NW_021637491.1:0-46430 GCF_004799145.2 Neltuma alba
TCCTCCGATCCTTATTATAAGACCCAATTTTGACTTTTTATTTGGTCCTAATTATAAGACCCAATCCATTTTCTCTCTTATATTTATACATTTTTTTCCAAGATAATCCTTCTAATAATGATAGTTTTAGTCAACATACTTAATTAGCAAGGATATTTTAGGAATAACAACACTTATTTATTATAAATACCAACTTAACTTACTTCCTTAATCCCTCAAATAAATCAATTGGGTCTTATAATTAGGACCGGAGGAGTAAATATTTAATCTTTCATTTCTATCCGCCTAATGATTCATTAACTTTGACCAAAAAAAAAAATCATTCATTAACATTTTTGGTATAAATCATTAATTGACTTTTATATAAATTCACTGCATATAAGAAATGGAAGTGTAATAAACAAAAATTATTTATAATGGGAAAATGGGAAAAAGAAGGGGAAGGTATTAAGACCAGAAATGTATATCTTCCGTTAATAAGGCAGTCTGGTGTTTTTTCTCGCAGATCTCCCTTTTCTTCAAAACCCTAATTCTACCAAATTCAGTTTGAGCCTCGAAAGACCTATCTCTCTCTTTACCATATTCCCCTTCCCCACCTTCTAAACGATTTACCATTCAACAGCGATCTCTGTTTCAATTGTCAACTCTATTTTCTCTCAAACTTCAGGTTGGTTGTTTGCCGTTTCTTCTTTCTATTCTCTGCGTCGTTATTTTCATTTCCTTGTATTCCGCCTCATGATCTTATGAGAATTAGCCGCTGTATTGATGGTTGGAGGATAGAATTGTGCTTTAGGGTTCGTTTTGTGTGATTGTTTGAATTTAGCGATTTAGATTCTGCATTGCCGTTTGTCGATTTTGCGGCGCGGGAATTGGGACTTTTGGCTCTTTTGCAATGGTTTTCTTGCTTGGACGAAGTGTAATGGATCCTAGAGAGTCTTTGTGGTTTTTATGTTCTTTTAGTTCTTCTTGGATGGTTGCATCTTTTTAATCTTAAGAATATCAATTAAATGCGGATTTTTGGGTTGTCTTATCTATCTAGCAATTATTTGCAATCTCTTCGTTTTTTCTATAAAGCTGTAACTTTCGGGGCATAAACATCCATGTTATGGGCAACTTGTGTCATGGCTGCTTGCGGAATTTTGAAAATTAAGTCAGGAGGGCGACAATTGTGACATTCTAGAAAATAGTTGGGGCAGAACATTCAGTTTGAGTTTGAGTTGCACTATATTACTCTCTGTATCTATGTCCATCTGCTGTTTGTTTTTCATAATATGACTTTTTTCTTTTTGTCGCTAATTAGAGGTTAGTATTCAACAATGCATTTACCTTGAGGTTGAATACATGACAAATTCAGCTCGTCCTTTTTTTTATTTTTCACCAGTGCACTTCTGCCTGTCTCTTACAGAGAAACTACTTATATTCAACGTGGTCAGGATTGTAGAGTATTGCATGTCTTTAGTCAATTTTTTCCCCCCCTGATTTTAATAGTGTGCGGTGATAATGTGTCATACATTATGCCTGAATGATGCCCATGGGCCATGGAGCCTAAGAAGAAAAATCTGTGCTATGTATATCTCTTTAAATAAAGGGTGAGGTCGATGTTGAACTTGATTGATATGAAAAGGGTTCTTCATTATTTAGAATATACAAGACTTTCTACATGTAAGGTCTGAATTAATTATGTAATTTTTGGCATCCCTGATGCTTATTCAGTACATATGCTTACAATTGATCAATATTTTGCATTTAAAAGTTTTTACGTTGAGATACTCCTTTTTTGTTTAAAGTACATTCATTCTCTAGGTTGCTTATATTATAGCGGCAACATTGGCTTCTGTTTTACGCCTGACAATCAGAGATATGGAGAAATATTGAATGTGCCACAATCGGTTGAACAACACAAGACCTTGTTTATTTGATTGTTGGACCTCGTGTTTCTTATGCTTAGAATATGGTCATACAAGTGCGAGCTAGGTCATCTTGAATTGAATGAAATGCAATGCCGCTTTGTTTATTTTCGGTTGAGGGGGCTGATGCATACGAAATTTTGAATGGCTGTTGAGGCAAAATGTGTTTTTTGGGAGGTGAAAGCTACTGCCTCTTTGTATGATATGAAGGGGAGCAGTAGATAGGTAAATTATTCTTCGAGAAGAATGGGCATTAAATAAGTTTCTTTTTGTTGTGTGGGCTACTACTTGTATTGCTGTTTGACTTTGTTCAACTGGAAAAATACCACTCTATCTTTCCATCTCCACCAATAACTTTGGGACTATCTTGAAACTTCAGCTGTTGCATATCTAGCTCTCAACAAAGTACTCTGGGTCTAATTTGGTAACTTGATGTATGATAAGTCATAATGTGAATTTCTATTCCGAAAGAGCAACATAATAAACAATTAAGTTGTAGCTGACTATATGGAACAATGGACAAGCATGATCTATGTGGTTTTCTTTATATGTTACTTGTATGTCAACAGCTTTTTTAAGTAATGTTCATGCTATTGTGTTAACTTTTATCTTCCTTGGATTGTCCTGTTCATGTTTATGTCCTTGCTCTTAATTTAATTTCAGATGCTTTAAACCAGGGTGTTGCTGTCACATTTTGCTCTCTTTTTATACCATACTTTGTACACGATTGTTCTTTTTCATCTTGTAAGCGAACGCTTGATTGGTAATAGAGATCTGTCCACATAGGTTGGTGATGTCAACCAAATATACATTGTGAAGGAGATAGTTTTGTTTTCTTTTATGGCTGTATTTGCTTGTGACAATTTAACCCTACCAAATCTAGGGTCCAGTTTCAAAGGGGGGAAGTGCTAATTTATATATCTCATTGTTGTAGGGTCTTATTTGCATTTTAAGGACATGTCTCCTGGATCTCGATCTAAGTCCAAAAAGGGAGCAAGGAAGCCCAGAAGGCATCTGCTAAATCTCCAGGACCTAATAATGCAGGTACTGGTTTGCCTGCCAGTGCATACAACCCATTATCAGGAACATTCCATACTCTTGAAATTTCACCAGCATCTTCTACCTCTCCTGTTCATTCTAATGGTCGGTTCCGGAACATAGATGAGACAGATGATCATCCTGGGGGTTCAGTGTTAGCTGGTGCTGAGTATGATTCTGTTTCTAATAATGGTAGTTGGTCTGGTGAGTCAGAGGATCATAAAGAAAAAGGTTCTAATCTACCTGTCAGATTAGAAGCAGTACCAGGAGCTGATAATGACAAGCGAGAGAAAATTCGCCAGAAGAATGAGAGAAAACATCAACGGCAGAAGGAAAGGCGAGCTCAAGAATTGCATGAGCGTTGCAGTGGCTATCTAATGTCAAGAAACTTGAGGTGCTTGCTCAACAGCTTGTGGCAATGGGATTTTCTCATGAACGGGCAACAATGGCACTGATATTGAATGAAGGGAGGGTTGAGGAATCAGTTAACTGGCTGTTTGAGGGCGGTGAAGAAGCAGATAATCAAAAGATAAACAAATAGGTGGGAGCAGTCTGAAATTTGACATATCTGAAGAGCTTGCTCGGATTGCAGACATGGAAACCAGGTATTGTTGCTCAAAACAAGAGGTTGAAAGAGCAGTTGTTGCATGTGAAGGTGATCTTGATAAAGCTGCAGAGTCCTTGAGAGACTTGAAGCAGGATCCACCATCTGCTCCTCAAAAGCCAGAGGAAACTGGGGATCCACCTACTCTTAATAATGGTAAGCAGTTAGGAGTTGCTAGTCAGAGTGCTAGGCCCCAAACAAAGCCCAGTCTTAACCCCACTCAACTAAAGAAAGATGAAAGGGATTTTAACTATACGAAGTCACCAGTTATGGTTGGAGGATCTTTGGAATCCAGTAATAAAATATTCAACCTCTAAAGAGAATTCAATCAAAGACAGAGTGGGCAAAACCCCAGCAACCTATTATTTGCAGCTGATAAGAGGTGGCCAAGTGCTGGGTCTAATCTTTCCGTGTCATATTCTTCAGCATCACCTTTGCAGGTGTCCCCCACACCTGCTAAGACTGAAGGTCGTTATATGGCTGTTGGAGGTGATTTGAAAAATCTTCAACCTGGAGCAGCTAGGGAACCAGTAGTTGTGATGCAGCGGCCTCAAACTGCAAATGCAAAGCACGTTCCAGCCACAAGTATGAGTTCATCTCCTCCTGGAATAGCCGCCAGTTGGTATCCAACCAATAGTGCGGAAGTAATGAGGTCAAATGGCTTCTTACCCCGCCCTCCCAGCACTAGAAGTCTCAGTCCAAATTATCTCAGTTCAAATCAGATGTATCACCAACTCCAGTATCAACCCCAGCATCAATTTGTCACTGCAAGCAGCCATTCAGTAGATCCCCAAGTAACCAGCCGAGGGAACAGCTTATGTTATAGAGCAAGTACATCTCCAACATTAGCCGCTGCTTTCTCTAGGTCTCTTTTCTGGATCAGGATCGGCTGCCACATCAGGGGCGTCATCTCCGGTGGACTGGAGCACTGGTGGATCAATGCACTTTGATTACACCAGCATAGACTGGTCCTTGGATAGAGGGGTATCATCACCGAGGTCAAATGCATTATGGCTTGGTCTTTCACCTTTTACAAAGAATGGTCATAGTCATATTTACGATTCAAATACCTCTGGGATGGTCACTCAGCCGTCAATGAGATCAGTAGCCTCAAATGGTAGCTTAGTCCCCATGCCTGGATTGCAAGATGGTGGGGTAGCTTCTGCAGAATCCTCCAGTGCTGGGTCTCGGGAGTGGAGTTCGCCATTTGAAGGCAAAGATCTTTTTAGTTTACCCAGACAGTTTGTTTCTTCTCCTTCTCTGTAGAATGAGAGTAGCGAGAAGTCGACTAAATAAAAAATGAAAGGAAGACATTTGAAATGTGTGTGGATTTGATGTTGGTTCTTATGCTAAAAAAGTCGTTTGTTGGTGATAAACCATCAGCCGAGAACCCTTTTCTTGCATTCGCACAGAATACGGTTGCCTATAGCAAGCGACTTGCAGTAACGTCAAGTTGTAACAAAGCAAAGAGAACTCATTCAAAAAATGATAAAACCGGTAAATCTGGTTCTCATGAGAAGGCTTAACCTTAAGGGTCTGAGGACGGAAATATTATATAATCTCAAGGCTTCAGAATACTTGAGTTATACCTAAAAAGACGAAGTACGATTTTTTCCCCTCCTTAACAATCGCCTTGTTGAATATGTTAAATGTATTATATTGGGTTCTCAAAGTTGCGTCAATAACATTCATCATAAAACGGGGCAGCAAAAAAGATAAGCACCTTATCAGGAGGTGACAATATTCTCTATCCTTAGAATTCTTATATTGTTTCATTTAAGAATGGGGACAATTAATTTTCACCTTATAATTTTGACCTACTTGTAACTTAATCCTTGATTTTTAACTCAATTCAGTTCCTATAATTGTAATCATTTAAAACATTGATTCCTAAAAATATATGGATTATATGTTAAACAATAGGAAGTGAGTCATAAAAAGTTAAAATTCAGAAACCGGACTATTAACCAAGTCACAATTATAAGCACCATTTTTCCACTTGAGATTGGAAGGGTCCTTGAGCATATCGGACCCAGACAAGTTTATAGAATTTACTTCTCACTTTCTTCGCGGGCCATGGTATTGATGCATAATAGTGCCAGCCTTTGTCTCTTCCAACTTCCAAGTGTTTGCATTTGGGATCCGGATCATCTGCTGCTGCTGTAGAAAAAGGCCAGCGTACTTGTGTACTTTTCTCATGAAATTAAGAAATTAATAATTACAGCAGCACCGAAGCAAAGCAGCAGAGGATCCAGATCCTTGCATTTTGGCACGAGCCGTATCGTTTTCAAGTCGCAGCAATTAAAGCAGAAAAGGCAGCAGAGCTAAGTTTCACATCATTACATCCTTACAAATATGCAGATACTGTATAACCATGAAGAGCCTATGGAAATGGGGGAAAAAAAACGAACTAAGCAGTCTGAGAAGAATAGGATGGAGGGGTAGGACTTGAGGTAGGTTCTCTGTACCACTGGTTAGCCTCTCTAGTGAGAAAGTAGGCATCTGCAATTTAAAAAGCTTAGGTGAGAGATCCCCAAAAGATCAAATCTATTATTTGAGGAAACAACTAATTTGTAAAACTTCAAAAAGTGCAAGAGTTTAGCTCCACGTTTATTTTGTTAACCAGGAGTTTTATTAGTGTTTGAAGATTTATGTCCGATGCTAAGTTCACTATTTTCCATGAATAAAGGGCTAAGCTAGTGGTAATGACTAAAGCTTTCTCGTATTTCATTGTCAGCTTCAAAAGTGATAAATGAGATGAGGGAATCATACTTGTACAAAAATAAGTGCCTCTGGAATGACTGATTATCATAATTTTGCAGTATGCCAGACGCAAATCAGAGAAAGTACTTTCGCGTACTACTCTATAATTTGATAAGCTACCGCCGGAGCTCATTAATTTCATGAGCCGCCATAACATATATGTTCTATCCCTTTCTTTCAAAATCTAGCATCACTGCCCAGTATATTTGTACACATTTTTTAAAAATTAGCAGATCTCTCGCTTTTCTTGATAAAATTTTTTGCCGCCACTTATAGGTGAATTTAGGTGATGTTTCCAGCTGATTTTAGTTTAATTATGGGATACGCTTTTGGAGTCTGGGCCCTTCAATTTATCACGATAAAGAACGAGAAACAGGGCCCCCTCCCAAAAAAAAAGAAAAAAAAAATCCTTATCTGATGGGGCATACCTGACAAGAAAACATCTTTGTATGTATCATCGTCATAGACAAATTGTGGAGGATCTGGCGAACCAATGCCAACAATAGTGCTTCCACTGCATGATTAGAAAAGGGATAAGAATAGAGGTTTCAACTTTTGAAGCAAGAACGAGAGGTAATTAATGGTTCCATTATAAGTTGAACCTCAGATGACAAAGAGAAAGCATGAAGAAGAGATATGAAACATGTACTGACAAAGGAGATGCAGAGACCATTGAAATCGATATAGAAGGAAGAAAGTATATCTAGAAATAAGTGCAATGCTCCATTTTTATGGATTTAATATTAATAGTTCTAAACATTCCATTCTAGAACTGTGGTTTGTCTCTCAGATCATCATCAGGAGAGCTGGTACGTTATTTATTTAAACAATAGCTTTTGTCTCACGTTAACTTGGAAACAAGGAAAGGTTTGCAATGTTTAATGATTCTTCCAAAACCTTTTACTCCTTCGGTCCTTAATATAAGACCTATTTAGCTAATTTGATTAGATTAAGGAAGCTAGGTATGTTAGTTAATTATAAGAAATATGACACGTTTTTCCTAAAATACCATAATCATCTTTCTTAATACCCCCTCTTCCTCTTCTACTTGATTATAGTTGAGGGAGTATCCATAAGAGTAATTTAGAGAAAATTGATAAATATGAGAAATTGGTGTTATATTTAGGCACAAAACTATCTCAACAATCGGGTCCTATATTAAAGATCGGAGGAGTATTATTTTCAAGCCTTGCAACGTAAATCTAGCTTAATGCACAAGGATAAACTCCATCCAACCAGCTGAAAGCAAGGAAATGGGGGTTAAAAGATTCTTCCTTCAATTTCATGAACAGCATTGGCAAAATCAAGGAGGAATATACTCAAATTTGTTTGATGATTGTTTCTGTGCTTTCATATGTAATATATATATATATATATATATATATCAAAAAATAAATTATCATGATGTTAGACTAGAAGAATAAATGAGTCAGATCAACCGCCAAATGCCTTATGCCCTTATCTAGTTTCTAGCCATCTGCCCAGAATTCATCCAATTGTAATCTCTGCTTATCTTACGACTGGAATCTAGAGGAGAAATTTAATAAATTTTGACAGATGCTAAAGTATATTTCATGATCAAACGTTTTCTTCAACACGACTTGGTGATTGAAAATTGAAAACAGCTTCATTACTGTATATCAAGTTCAATCGTGCTGACGTTTGAAGAATGCTCAGCCTCACATTGCCCAGACACACAAGCGCACATAGATTGTATATGTCTGTGCATGCATGATGATCTCTATCACATGATTCACATATATTTAACTTTTAACAAAAGCCAGAAAATTAAGGTTTCCATTTTTATACCTTCCGGACATTAAAACAGCATCATATTCTCCACGACCAGCTGCAATAATTCGCTGCTTCAGTCTTTTAAGAGACGGGAGAACTTCAAATGCTGGGGGTTCTGCAAGAGCAAGGAAAATAATCAAGGAAAAAGTAATGGAAACGAACAAGCGAAAGCACTCAAAGACAACAGCAGATTTTAAGCCTTAACTTATGCTGTGATGCTTCTAAATGTAACTCAGGAACAAACGTAAAGAACTTCCAAAATGTCAACTATAGAAATGAATAATTTGCACTTACAGTGGTACAACCTAAAACAACCCCTAATCAGCGGGCATAACTCAATATTAATGTCAAGTCACAATCCCAATTAATCAAATTGGACTCCGGGTGCCTCCACAATTACACCTCTCAGTAAAGTAATGCTCAATAGGGTCAAATAAAAATGTAAAGCTAAAATGAAAAGAGCAAAGAAGGAAAAAGAAACAGGATTAAAACTTAAAAACACTTAGCAAGAAACATACCCAGATCGTTGATACAAACATCTTGCGATATTCCATTCCTTGATATCTTTTCCAGCAGTGCCAAAGGATCAACATTACTAGCCCGGTCCAATTTTAGACGCTGTCCCATCGAAATTTGTTTAAATTGATCAATATATATCTATGTGATATTAAAACCCATAGCAAGCCACACTATTTGCAAGCTGTGAATAGTGTGACTTGTTATATGAGGCTTCATTCAGTGCACAAGGTCCACAATCTAATTATAGCAAAAACCAAGAGCGAATTATGGTTTGTCTACTACACCCAGAAATCCTGTACCTTGTAAACTTCTGCTGTTGAACATGCCTCTTGTGGTTTTATGAGAACCATCGGCATATCCAAAGGTATTGGAGGAGGAATATCTTGAACAACCTGTGCATATGAAAGAAAAGTCTTAAATGAAATCACATGGAGGCATATGGCATAAAGCATTGCAGAGCCTTCAGTAAACACAAGTTTATGCACAGAGTTTTCAAAGTCTCAAAGATCAAATTGTCCTGAGATTTGTGATAATAATATTTTGTCGCTAGACAAGGAGATAATTGAGAGCTCAAACTCTCCATGGCCAAGCCTCTTCTCAAAAATTTTTCCGGGAAAGGAAATTGGACAGACCTCACCTCGACCAGTGCAATAGGCTGCTCCCTGAGAGAAAAAGAAAGGGACATCTGATCCAATCTCACTTGACCATTCTTGAAGTTCTTTCTCTGTAGCAAGACAACCACTGAATTGATTTGCTGCCCACAATGCAGTTGCAGCATTGCTACTTCCACCACCTAGCCCTGCCCCACTAGGCACTCGTTTATCAAGATGAATCTGCCAAGAACATGAATATAGGCAGGACAAATTAGGAGGCGGTTTCGTTATTGGAATGGATGAAAATGGAGCAGTGGAAAAGAAATTTAAGGGAAAAAAAAAGTGACTAAAATGGAAAGGAAGATAGTTCAACAATGGTTAAAAGGTAAGATGGATAATTTAGTTCAAATGATAATTCTTGGGGTCAGGAGTCCTGATTCATGAGCTTTTCCACGAGTGTCTAGATTCCCACATTCGTCATATTGGGCTTTCACGAGAATGAACCAAGATATATGTGCAGCCAACATATTAAAACAAAATGGAGACATCATTCCCATTCTTTAAGTCTTGACCCAAGCAACAAAATGGACCCTAAATATTCTACCATGCACAATGTATGTTAATAAGCACACACACGCATGCTTGTACTGAAAATAAGATAAACAACACGAATTAGATGGGATATCTAGGTCATACCCAAAAAAACTTTTCACTGCCAGTCTTCTTCCTGTAAAGATTAAGCGCCTTAATAATCTGTGGAAAGAGAATAACATAGCACTCACTCTCGGTAGAATATGAACAAGCAATAAAAAGAGGAATAATTTTGAAACCAAAGCATTAGCTTTTGTTATCTTACCAAATTACTATCATCAATGGGCACCCCAGACACATTGGTGGACAAACGGTCCTTTGTTGTTGATGGTGACAAAGAGAACTTGATTGTATCACCAAGACTTATAACCTGAAAATTCGAAAGGAATCTGATATGGTCAAGACTAAATGAAGTCATCTCCCATATATATGACAAAATCTTTCAGAGAAAACATTGAATCATATAATAGAATATGATTACGATTATAATTAACTTACATGGAATAGAGACGCCAAATCATGATATCCATCTACCCTCTTGCTGGTAATCCTCAAGAAAACATTTATCTGTAGTAGACGGTTAACCAGCATCAATATATTGAAACAAATGAGAACTTTGGAGTGCCTCCTAGCAAAAGAACGAAAAATACCTTGCAAGGAGAGAACAAAGTAAGCCTTGAAAGGGGAGCATTCTTGTCCACTTCATCAGCCAGACTGTTCACCCTTTCATCAGGATCATACACAATCTAATTCCGCCAACATTAAAGAAAACAAAAACAAGAACAAATAAATACAAATACAAACCATCCCTTTCATTAAATGCCACACCGGAACTTTAATCCAAAGCATAGCAACCAAAAGGGATAAGAGATAAACCTCTACTCGTCTCCTGGAGGCGTTAGAATCAGAAACCATAGCTTTAAGTTTAAATCTAACGAGCGGGGCTCTTTGAAATTGAATCTTTGAGGCAAAATTGCACGACCCATATCCGAATTGACGTTGATGGTTTCTTCTGAACGAATTTTGAGAAGTAGAGGAGTAGTTACTGCAAAGAAACTGAGAGCAAGCCATGGATAGCCAAGAAATGAGAGAATACCGAGGTCAACCAATGTGCTGCTCTATTGCTTTCAGATGTGCCGATTTGGACTGAGAGAATGAATCTTTGGCTAATTTTCCAACTCTTCCATGTTTAATTTTTATGGAATGTTCACTCCCCTCCTTGGTCATATTCATTTATTCGTGCTCTTCGTGTTTCCCTCTGCCTAAATTATATTAAAATAGTGCTAAGGTCAATAAAATTAATATTTGTAACAATACAAAAAAAATGAATGAAATAAAATTTCTGCATGGAAATTCAATGGCGGCTCAATTATTGTCTGCTATATGTGTTTAGTCAAATTTTGACTAAATGAGCTAAATTCATTCGAGTAAACATGTTGGATCATATAATTGGGTCAGTATTCTAATTGGGCTATAGTAGGCCCAGATAAAGCTTTTGATATGTCCAATAATCCAAATGATTCTTTAGAAGTAATGATTTGTTGGATTTCTGCCTCTGAAAAAATATTCATGGTTTGATATTATATATATATATATATATATATATATATATAAGGTTCCTGTTTTTTTTGGCCTTGTATAAGGTTCCTGTTTTAGTGATGATAAAATAAAATATACAATGCGTATTATTGATAAAAACACACTAATGTATGATTTTATTACCCAAAAAAAATAATTTATGATTTTATTTAATTTTTTTAATTTAAATAATTTTTAATTCAACATTTTTTTTTCACATTTTATCCCTATTAAATGTTTTTCCGTGCAATGTACATTTTTCGGGGGTATGATAGATATATTCTGATAAATATTTCGTATATATTTTCTAGTTTTATTGTCACTAACTTTCTCATCACTGGGACATTAATGAAGAGATGGTCAAGACAAGCGAAGTAGACACATAAAAAAATTAAAATAAAATTGTCGTCAGTGATATAATAGTCAGCTGAAATTTTCGTACACACATTCATATAATTGTTTCAAACAAGTTTCATCAATGACTGATGTGGAAATTTAAAAAATTAGTTAATTTATTTATAAAAATGTCGTTGACTATATTTTTACTTCGCGAATTTAGACATTAAAATAATTATATTTTGCAGTAGTGAATTAGCTAGAGTTAGGCGTGGAAACAGACTAAGCCTCACCCTTAACAGGCCTGGCTTGTGGTGAGGCCTGTTGGCCTGAGGCCTGTGAAAGACCTTTTAATCGGCTTGAATCTGACTTGTGACCTATTAAGAGGTCTGTTTTTTTAACAAATTTTAAACACATATAAATCAATTCAAAATTACAATAATTCAACCTAATTGATCTAAAATACAAACAAAAAAATATGAAATTATCAAATTAATACAATTTGTAAAACATATCCCCTTATGCCCAAAAAAAAATCTAATATGAAAAATTATTAGAAAACATAATTTCACTCCGATATAAAAATATCACTCCATCCCATCTCTAGTATAAAAATTAGTTGATGACTAGATCTAGTTTAAAATATGAAACATCCTTAATCCTTTTTATATTTTAAATTTATCATTTATTCAAACTAATTTACTAACAAAACGATATTTGATCCTTTTGTTACACATGGTTGTTTTAAAAAAAATGTTACAATTATTCTAATTTAAAATTTAAATTAATTAAGTAACTATTATAATAAGAATTAGATTGAGCACACATATATACGGTCTAAAACATAATAGGTCAATTCTCTATATATATATACATATTCTATATAAGATTAATATGAAAAGCATGGATCAAATAAATGAATGATGCTTTTTTTTAATGCACTTATGTTTTCTTTCTCTGTTCAAATATGTGTCATTATACATACATCAATTATTTTTATTATAGAGAATAGAAATAAAATGAAGCATGCAATAGGCTCTAGATAATACGTTTATGTGGATAGAGTTTTCTCAATTAACCAATCAGAATAGCAGATTCCCTTCTATCAATTTACAATTTTAACCTAAAAAAAAAAGATAACAGGCCCAAGCCGCTTGACAGGCCTAACAGGCTTACTATCAGGCCTGAGCCTGGCCTTATAAAGTAAACAAGTCTTTTTACAGGCCTGAGCCTGGTCTAATATCTAAATAGGTTAGGCCAAGCCATTTACAGGTCAGACCACAAACCCCTGACAGGCCGCCTGGCTTATTTCCACTCCTAGCTAGAGTGGAGGATGAAGCAGAGACAGAAGGAAGTTTGGAAAGCTTCAATTTGGATGCACCCGCGGGCTGATGAAGAATAAACGAATAAGATGAATTGATTTAGTATTGATATTAAATAGAAATAGAAGATTTTGGCATATAACTTATTGATGTATAGATTACAAAGAAACAAAGCATTTAAAAATAAAAATAAATAAAATTTGTTCACAGATTTATTTCTCCGTTGAAGAAGAAGACAAACATACCTCATGGTCTAGTGACGAAACCAAATGGCCTGACAAAAAAGCTGACCCAATGAGTTTGGCCCCTTTTAATGGCTCTAGCTATATTGAATGGAGTTATTCCTGTTTTGAAAGCTGCAACGATATTAGAGAACTCATTTCCAATTTTCTTGGTAGGGTTTCAAGACTTGTACGGTAAAATAAACTTACTTGGACAAGCTTTTTAGCCTCTCCATGTAATACAAATAAAAACAAGACATAAGAAAATAAACCTCTCAAAACAATGTACTAGACACCTACTTGTAATGCTGATAAAAATGCGTGAATTATCTCACCATTATGCCATTTCAAAGTTGCTTTATTTATGGGGAAAATTGGGGATGAATCCCTCATTAAAAATTTAATTAGCAAATGGGACTTAAGGACTCTGTACAACTTAACTTCTATTGTGTGCAATTTAACTTCCTTTGTGTGTAATTTAATTTCTCTTTGTGCAAATAAAATTCTCTTATGTGCAACTTATCTTCCTTACGTGCAAATTAATCTCTTATATTCAAATAATGTTTCGTGTAAACCATCTTCTTTTTGTACAACTTACCTTTCTTTATGTGTAACTAATCTTCTCTTGTGCAATCAATCATCTTAGGGACTATTTGCATTTAAATTTGTAATGAGGAATTTATCCTCAATTTCTCCTTTTTTATGTGACCTGTAATTTTTTTCCAAGAAAATAGCCCTTAATTTCAAAAATTAATCCTTAACTCATTTTAAGGATTTTATGCCTCAATGACCTTCTTTACTATCTCAAATGATTATCCTAAAATTTTCAAATTAAATATAAATCTCTAAGTATTTTTCCATAATTTTCTGAAAAAATGAACCATTTTTCTCTTGGAATTATCTTTTAAAATTATTTAAGCCAGTTTTAGAGATATAACTCTTCCAAAATATCTCCAAACTTTGAAAATCAATATTCCATAATTTTTCTTAATTTTTTTTGGCCATTAAATAATTTTAATAATTTTTTTTCTCCTGCTCATCTTAAGTTAGAAAATTCGGTATGTTACATGAGATGAGGTGCATTTATCGTTACACCAACAGCAGGGGCTTTTACAACGCCTTTCTTCCATATCCTTTTTGGACAATGCCATTAAAGGCTTCTTTACCGAAGCAGACGACGAAGAAGTAGAAGGAGGAAGGTTTTGTGTAGAAGAGGCTTTCGCTGCCGAGTAAGATGATGTTTGACCCCCAAAATTAGTGGAAGGGAATTGAGTCTGGGAAGACCGAAGAGTCCAGGGCAGTCGCGAACCCGCAGCTATATCCTTGCATACGAGCCATCTGCACCATTCTAGCCAGACCGTTGGCCGAAAAGCAGTTACACATGCTTGGAGATCAGTACGCAACCCTCCTAAGAAACAATGCATCGAAACTTCCTCAGGAATGTACACGCCGGTGAGCAAATCATGAAAAGTCTCAATATACTCATCACCAGAAGAAGTTGCCTGTTGCAACTGTTTAAGCTGGACCATCGGATTAATGTGCTTGATTTCTGTGAAATGAGCTTCCATTTGATCAAAATAATCGTCCCAAGATACTTATTCTTCTTGGCTTTTTTCATAAAATTGAGCTACCATTTCAATGCTTTCCTTCCAAATGGATGCTCAGTAAACGAATACGACGTTCCATAGGTGACCATCGATAGCAAAAAATTGACGGCACCTGTATGACCAGCCTCAGAGATCTGATTTGTCAAAGCGAGGAAACTCTATGCAACTCTGTTTAGTCGGTGGCGCATAGGATTGGGAAACATGATGGAGGGTTCCAAACTAGACGTGCTTGTTAAGATTGAAACTACTCGATGAACTACCAGCTTGATCTTCCTGACCGTGATGAATCAAAGGTGTAAGAGACCCATTCAAATCTTGCAAACACGCTTCAATCTTGCTCATGGAACTCTTCAAACCGGCAATATCTGCAGTATTCTGCTCTAAACGTCTCGACCACAGCAGCATTCAACTCTAATCGCTGCTCCAATTCATGATAACGTTCGCTTGATCGAATCTCTAGAGCCATTTGCCAAAGACGCAACTCTGATACCAAATTGGTACAGGCCGGTCGAGAGAGAGGGGGGGGGGGAGAGAGAGAAAAGGAAACTGATATCCATACTTTATTCAACAAGTCCCAGTATACACGAACGGCTGTATTTATACAGTGAGCTGTATCTTAACTGATTAGTAACTAAAACATGTGTTATAACCAACTATTACACTCTAACAGATCACTAATGAAAGCAACAATATAATGCCACGTATCATATAGCACTATAAATATCAACGCCCTTATATATTTCGTCACATCAAATGCTCTGTTCCTGCCACAACAAATGCCCATGTGTCCATCATTTGTTAATAAATTTTATTTCTTGAATGAATTAAGCAGCGCCTACGTCAATATAATTTTGAACAAGTTACACCTCACAAGTAATATGAGAAGCTTTTGGATTGACGAGAATGAACAGGTACAAAATGGACATGGAAGTGACTTTTTCCTTTTATGTTTTTTTCCCCTTTTTGATACTGGAACGTACCATTCATTTATTTTTATGACTTGAGAAGAGAACATGATAGTTATGGGAATATTGTAAAGAGTTGGATATAAACATTGAAGCAGACCAAATTTACAATCCACCTACCAAGAAATCAATCAACAAACTAGATTTAAAAAAAAATTAAAAACAAAGAAACATTCAGGAACTTTAAGATGTTCTTTTGCCACTGGAGAATTAGAACTTTGACAAACACCCAAATTTTGGTTGGCTCTATCATAATTCTCTAAGAAGAATAGAGATTCCATCTGCGTATGTTTCATCATAAGGACAAGAACCACACCCTTAACTACCCCTCATTTTTGGGGCCCTTTCTCAAGTTTTTTCTTTTTCAGTGTCCTTGTATCATGATGTTCTACATAAAATGAATGAAATTTTGATATTTTATGGGCAAAAAATAGATCAGTTTTCAATTTTGTATTCTATTTGAATGGTTTAATGTTTCATCAGATGGTTCATATTCTCAGCTTGTTTGCAAATATAATAATCTTCACGATCTTTCCAGACCATTTACTTGCACGAAAATATGGAGGGAATAGATTGCTTAAATTTCATCTGAACAACCAAAAGAATGAACAAGACATGAAGGATTAGTTAAGTAATAAATTGAAGTTGTGAGAAAAGTGAAAGAAATTTAGAAAGCATTAGGTAGGACTTCATCAAAAACACGAAAAATTTGGCTAGCTCAATCATGATTCTCCAAGAAGAATGCAGATACCATTTGCATATGTTCACAAGAATTTCAAGTCATCATTTTCCATATCATTCGTGAAGAACAATATTGACAGGCAGGCTACACTTATCCTAAAGTATTGCTGATCAAATGACAATCCTCTCTAACCCGCCCTATTATTCTGGTCATCATTAGCAGAATGGAAAATATCGTGATAGTGGATTTCTCCTTCCTTGGTTCTGTCTCCTTGGGCTATCACAGTTTTTGCTCTTACTAAATGCGATGATAACGATCGAATAATACTAGAATAGAAACAAAGTGAGACTGCCAATATATATATATATATATATATATAACGATCACTGGTGCAGTACACAAATGAAAACATATCAGTACGTCATTGAGCAGTACAGCAGAAAATGCACAAGACGAAAGAAGGGGAAAAGCAATAGGAGGGAGGAAATCCAGAGAATCTGGCCAGAGGGAATAACAACCAAAATCATGCACACCCCCCCTCCCAACGGCTTTTGTCGTATTATATGGGAGCGTCCTCTCCTAATTCCCGAAGCTTGCAAGGCCTTTTCTTCATCCGTTGGCTTCTACGCAGACCAATATTCTGGTTTGGCCTTTTAGCAGCACCACTCTCTGGATCAGCGTGGCGCATCTGGTGTGGAGTCGTAACACTGACATCCCTTCCTCCACGACTTCCCCCACAGGAACTACCCTGTCCTGGAGATGGCGGCTTAGGACAAACATTGTGCTGAACCAACCCAAGGAACAACACAGTTAGAATGATAAATAAAGAGTATGAAATTACAATTAAAAAGACAACATAGGTATCTACAATGACAGAAATAAAGAAAATGAAATGAAAATAAGAAACATATTGAACTCTTACAATTTCCTGTACCAAAGAAGATAAGGTTTATACATACCACATACAAATATAATTGCTTGAATTTAAGATAAATCGGATTATAAAAGCACCAACCTCTGCTTCTGTTAACTTGTTGAAATTAATGGTGGTATTGCTGCTCTGCTCTTGCACCTCTTCTTTACATAGCGCCCGCCATCCACATTCCAATTCTAGTGTATCAGATATTTCATAACTGACGGTAAGTTTGATGTGGAGGCAGTGGTCATTTTCTCTTAAATGTTGCCAACATGTCTTCTCATTGAAATCCAAAAGCATTAGGCAGAGGCGAGGTTTCCAGCCATACACAAGTGAAATTTCATTTGCCCATGCTTTGCAAATATAATACTCTTCGCGAGCTTTACAACTCCAGGGAATGAAAACCTTATCACACGTCGACCCGCCTTTTATGTTGAGGCATACAGCAAGCCCAGACCATTCACTTGCACAAAAATATGGAGGGATGTCCACGACAAATTCATATTCCAAAGCACCGCTTCCATCTGAAGAAATAGAACTTATGTTTGGGAACCATGCAGGTATCTCAGATTCTGGCATCACTGCAAGAAAATCTGCCTCAGGTACATACCCTAACTGTCACAACATTAATAAAACTTTCATTGACCGTAATTATTTTGAAAATGAGAAGAATACAGCCAAAGAGATCTCCAACATTTATACCTGAATGGGCTGGAGCACTCTTTTCTCATAATTAGTTCAATGGCGATACTGAAAACCAGAGTAAAGAAATCATGTTATATGGATTTAGTCAAGAGAAAGACAAATAAATGAATACATAGATCTTAGTTAAACGTACCTCATGGTCAAGTGACGAAACTATATTCCAAATTCCATCTGATGATAAAGGTTCCATTGAGTCACAGCCCGTTGCATATAAATGAATTAGCCTTGGTGGCAGTTTTGGCAGAGACTCAAGCCTTTCACAGTTATTCAAATAAAGATGAAGTAGCTGAAAAAGATTGGAGAAGCAACCAGTGGGTAAATTAGAAAAATCATTTCCTTCCAGACGTAATGTAATTAATGATGACAAACGGCCTAAATCTTCAGGAATTGATCCATCACTGATGCAGCAGTAGCTCAAGTCTAACATGGTTAATGATGTTGGATTAAATCCAAACATTTGAAGAACAAGGTCTCGGGGGCCCCTCAGATTCAAATCCCTAAGACCAGTCAAAAATCCAAGTGATTCTGGGAGTTCCTTTATGGCAGTTTTCCTTGCATCAAGCACTGTGAAGTTTTTCATACATTCCCCAAACTCTGGGAGCACTGAAAGTTCATTGCACCAACTAATATCTAACTTTATCAAGGAGTTCATTTCCAATTTTTTGGAAGGGTTTCAAGACTTGAGCAACAAGACAAGTTCACTTCAACAAGCTTTTTCAACCCTCCAAGTGAATCATGAACTGCAAGGAGAGAAGAGCACCCTTCAAGATTTAATTTTTCTAAATTTGGAATTTCTGAGAAATCCGGGGTTTCAACCAAATCTTTGGAATTGCTTAGATCAACAAACTTCAGGTTCTTCATAAGCTGATCAAATGAATAAAAATGTACATGAGTTATTATACAAATGCATCAGTATATCAACACAACTATGCAAGAAAACATTAGTGTATGAAGTGTTTCACCTGCATGCCATTCCAAAGTTTTATTTTGCTGAAAGGCATTTGAATGTCAGCAAGTTTATCCAATTGAGTTCCAACCGGAAGAGTTTCTAGGGGGTATGACCTCCATCGAATAACCTTTAATGCACTAGAAAAGCATGTGAGACCATTGGGAAGTTTCAATTCACTTGATATGATGAGTAATCTGAGATTACACATCTTTGAGAAAGCTTCACAATGTACTTCTATTTCTCCATCTAGGTTATAAGGCAAAGCAATAGCTTGTATTGCTTTCGACCCCTAACATTGTGAGAAGAATAACATGAGAATTAATGGTTTCAAGGTAAAGCTATTATTTCACCCCAAAAAAAATAAAATAAAGCATATTAAAAAATAAATGAATCTTTAGGAATAAGGTACTCACTTTGTCATTTTTCAATACTTCATGGATGTTTTCTAGATTCCACAGCCTGCTTCGTCCATGAACATGACCAGGAGATTCTTGAAAAACAATACTCCTTGCTAGTTCTTGAAGTAAATCATGAACCTCTAATGTGGTTTCTCCATTCAATGTTTTCTTTTCAATCAACAAAGCTCTCTCAATCAAAATATTTATTCCAATTGTGGGACGAAGATCGCAATTCTTCAAAATCTGAGCTACTTCATCTCTTTTCCATCCATTGAAGAACTAAAAATATTGTCTTTTCTTCATCATTTAATCCATGATAACTTATTTTTAGAGTTTGAAAAATATCATCATGTGGAATTTGTTTCATCCTTTCCAAAGTTTCTTCCCATTCAAGACGACTTCTTCCACAAAGAAAGGAACCTAAAACATAGAGTGCCAAAGGAAGACCTCCTGCATATTTGACTATAGTTTCTGACAATCCAAAATAATCGACTTCAGGATGATCTTTTTTAAATGCTTTCTTGGAAAAGAGCTCAAGAGATTCGTCTTCGTCCATGGGCTTAGCCTCGTATATTCCATGCACTCTGCTTGATTTCAACAAGTGTAAATCTCTAGTTGTTATAATTACTCTACTCCCTGCCCCAAACCACTTTGGATCTGCCAAATTCTCTAATTGATTCACATGACTTACATCATCAAGGACAAGGAGAACCTTTTGATTCCAAGTGATCCTTCGAAACTGCTTGTCATTTCGTAAAGTATGAAGGCCTTGTCTTTTTGAAATCTCCCTAACATTAGCAAGGAAACAAGAAATTTCAAATTGACCAGAGATTCTTTCAAAAACAACTCTAGCAAGAGTTGTCTTACCAACCCCACCCATACCCCATATCCCTACAAAACGAATGTCATCTGCCTTTAACTCTAAGAGTGAACTTATCTTAACCATCCTTGACAGAATTCCAACTAAATTATCGTCATAGGATGGCAAATTAGAACGTAAAGTGTTCCATACTTCTTCAACAATGCCTCGGATGACTTCTGTTTCGTGCCAAATAGGAACAAAAAGTCCATGAGCTTATAAACACCAAAAAATAAAATACGAATTATAGTCACGATAAAATAGAGAAACAAAAAGATGAATAATGTTTACTAAAACTAGCATATTGCTAGTTGTTGATATATGTTAAAGAATATCACAGGGTTAACTTCTCAAACTATTTTTACGGGTGAATGTAGTACCATAAAGTACTTAGTGGTACAGTTTTGCTCCTAATATATTAAAAATGCAGCAATCTACGTCCCATCCTAACAGAACTGTTAACTCCGTTAGCATCTTTACTATTCATCTGAGAGTAGAAGAAAGTAGTGATGGGAATAGTCCCTGCTGCTGATGCAAGAAGCGAGAGATTGGAGGAAAGTAACGGTAATGGCAAGTGCGAAAGAGAAGAACCGTTAAAATCAAGTTAAGTGTGATATACCAGTATGAAAAGACCAGTATAGAGAAAATAATTTAGAGCCAAAAGCAGAAAAAACAAGTGATATGGAGAGGGAAAGGGAGGTGAAACTGATACCTAACGTGGGAAGCCAGATACCTACTACAGGCCAAGCAGCCAGGAAGAAATGTAAGGAACGAGAATTGTTGAAACTAGCATATTGGAAGATCAATCGGCCAAGTTATTATTAGAGTGAGAGAGTGCAGACAATAATGGGGAAGGGTATTAAATTAGAAATGGTAAAGACGGCTGAGAGAGAAAGCCTGGGACTGCAAGCTTTGTACACAAAAGTGAGAGAAATTTCAGCGGCGTCGTCCCTCTGTCCTCTGGGCTGATGAGGATGATCAACAGCAAAGGAATTAACGAAGGTCACAGACTCTGTTCTGTTAGCTTAAGGTTAAAATGGATTTGGAGTATCAACGGCAAATTTCTCTTTTCGTGTTCCCTGAATTTTTTTTATTTTTTATTACTCCTCCGGTCCTTATTATAAGACTCAATTTGACTTTTTATTTGGTCCTAATTATAAGACCCTAATCCATTTGTCTCTTATATTTATGCATTTTTTTCAATATAATCTTTCTAATAATGATAGTTTTAGCCAATATACTTAAATAGCAAGGATATTTTAGGAATGACAGCACTTATTTATTATAAATAACCAACTTAACTTACTTCCTTAATCTCCTCAAAAAAGTCAATTGGGTCTTATAATTAGGACCGGAGGAGTATTAAATTCTATGTCAAATGAGTGAAATTTTGATATCTCATAAGCCAAAAATGATGCTATTTCAATTTTTTTATGATCTTTTCACTTTTCAGATGAAACATTCTAAAACTGTTACAGTCGAATTCTTTGTAAAATCATAAAAAAATTGGAAACAGCACCATTTTTTCCACTGATTTATCAAAATTTCACTCATTTTATGTATAATCCAATGGTTAAAAAAGAATTAGTAAGTAGCGAAAAATTGAGGTTCGGCAGATGGGGTGGCAGGGCTGCTGATACCTCAAATTCGGTTAAAATTGCTTCATTTGTGATATATTAGGGACAAAATTACACAACTAAATGCTTTAGGATTCTAAATACACCTCTGAGAATAGGTTGAGGTGTTGGGTATTCCTTAACCCAGTATTATAATCCATGTTGATCTCTAATTAAAGAAAATGCGTGCGAATTCTGTGCGTGTATGTCAATGTTGGATGCAACTTTTGGGTTTGCTAATTCATATGTATAACTGGGGAAAGAAAAATGCTTACCGACTCCTAGAGTCCCAACCTGACAAATTGCTAACCTGGGACAAAGCATCTCTCCATTTCTGAACCTTGTCTTTGCTATTTTTGAATCTCTTTCCATGTTTGGCTAAATCTCTTCCGAAACTTTTTCTATGATGCCTTACATCAGATGGGTCGACACCATAGAAGACAGGAAGAACTATTCGACCAAATTTTTTTTGAGCTTCGAGAATTTCTTGAAGTTCGTCCAAACACCATGTAGAATTTGCATAATTTTCAGAGAGAACAACAACAGTACAGAGAGAATCCTTGATCGCCTGGATGAGTTGTTGTTTGATAACTTCTCCTCTCTTTATTCCTTTATCATCCCTAAAACATCTGATGCCACTTCTAATGAAAGCATCATATAAGTGATCTGTGAAATTCAGTCGAGTGTCTTTTCCTGCAAAACTCAAGAAAACATCAAACTTCCATTTTGAAGTTGAACTACAAGCTGTAAAGGAGCTCGGGGAAGATTCTTCTTGGGCGCAATAGGGCATTTCAATGCTTCGATCTCCTTGATGCATTGGTCCAAATAGTAATCTACAGCAACATCATCATATCAGTACATGGAATGATGGAAATGAAAAGGAAAAAGAAATTAGCACTAGTGGTAAAAATTACAACTTGTATAGGATCTATCGATAATATCAGTGAAAGATGCTGTTGCAGGGATCTCTCTTTCTCTTGAGCTCAATGCTGTGATATCATCTCAAGTCAATGAACCATACTCCAATATACAAAGACAAGTAGAATAAATATATAGACAAAAGGCTAAAGAGACCTGCCTGCCGTTCTTTTGAATCAGATTTTGTCGTTGAATATAATTTTTTTTTTTTTAGAAAAATGAATATATACTATTGTATTCCTGGTTCCAAATGATATAATATAATATAGCGTGGAACTGTACAGTCACACTGACCATGTGAATGTGTAATGTTCAACGAAAGTGGATGCGTCTTCCAAAATATTCCTCTAGGAAATCAATTTGCTCTAACAGTCTAACATCCGCAATCTGCGATATGACAGGATCACATCACAAGGCAAACAAGAATAAATAATTGGCAGAATTTTAAAAAAAATTAAAATTACTAAATTTCAGATATGGTTACTCTAATAGGTTTCCTATTAATAACAAGTTTTTTAAAAAATTTTTATTTGAAGTTTAGTAATTTTAAACTTGTTTTTGTGGGGTTCTCCCTATTAACAAAATAGTAAATAACAAAATCAAGGTATAGTCTGCAGCAAGGGGCTTTTTAATGAATTTATTCTAGTGTGAGGGTTTCTAATACATTTTTGAATTTGCAAAACAGTAATAATAAATAACGAAACCAAGGTAGTCAATAACGAAATAAATATACTGCCTCCAATTCTAATTATAAGACATTATATGTAGTCTATAAATAAAATCTTATAATTAGAATTGGAGGTAGCATTAAATACCACCCTAGTCCTTAATATATACTATTGTATTCCTGGTTCCAAATGATAAAATGTAATAAAGCGTGAAACTGTACAAGTCACACCCACAATGTGAATGTAGACAAAAGCTAAAGAGACCTGCCTGCCATTCTCTTATTCAGTTTGTACCTCATGGCATTTGTAGATAACCTGTTAATGGCTCGACGATTTAAAGAAAAGCTAATAAATGGCTTAAAGTTTTTCTAAAATACAATAATACTTTTCAAAAATATCTAAAACATCAATTAACAAGATAACAATTTTCAAAAATTTCATTTATAGTACAAATATGTAATAGACAAACATTATCATTAATTTTTTGAAATTTCATCATCATTATAATCAATTACTCTTTTTTCATAGCAAAAATATCAAATTTTTCTTTTTTATAGGAATTTCATTTTTAAATTTTGTAGTCTAACTATTATTTTACTTTAGTTTGAGAAGTATTCTTGTTGAAATTAATAAACTTCTTATTCAAATTATAGAATCACAAGTTATATAAATATAAAACTACTCTCTTATCAATTATATGTAGTTTAAAAATATCGACACATATAATATAAATCAAATTATTATTAAAGCCAAAATTAACCCATTTTTAAAATTTTTAAACTATAGATCAAACCATTATGTGAAATTTAATTTTAAAATGATAATAATAACCAAATATTTAAAATATTATTAATAATGTAAAAATAATAATATTAAAATTACACAAAAAAATTTTAAAAAATTATTAAAGAGTTTAAACAGGCCGGCCCGTTTACACTGTATGTCCTATAAAGCTAGTCCTTTTAAGCTCATTTTCTATTTGAAGAGAAAAATTTTAAACCCAACCCTCATATTTTTTGGACTCAAACAAGCCAGCCCAACAGGCTAGACATGTTTTTCCAGTTCTAAAACTAGCAAGATTTTGGCCAGTCTTAAAAAGTTGGGGCCAATGTGTCTCTCCTCATAATTTCCTTTTTGGGTTAAAAGCAAAAATTTAGAGTCATTTGGCTCATATTTATTTTGTATTTTATAATCATGATCAAAAAATTATTTATAAATTATTTTAAATATGTCTTTAAAGGTTTACACTTATAGGATTTATATTTTGGATACTCAAAAAAAAAGTTGTAGATTTATTTTTAAAACTTAAAATCATAATAATTTTTTTTTACTGTAAACTATTATTAACGATAAAAATTAAAAAGTGAAATTATTATGATTTTAAATTTGAGTATTAGTTGTTGCATTTCAGCTTTACGCGTCTGTATATATGTACCTTCTCTAATTATTATGGAAAAGGAAAAGGACAATCACAATTAAAGACCCTGACATTTGGAAAACATAGATAGGGATTCATGACAATTTCATTATGCCTTTAATAAAAATAATATGTTATGAAGTTGTCAAAACTCACAGTGAAATTGTCACGAGTCTTTATTTATAGTTTTTAAATTTTAGAGTCTTTTTTTGTGATTTTTCCAGAAAAATACGTGGGAAAACGCTATTCAAAATTTTAAATTGGGTCTCCCTTCGCTCCTTCCGTCTTCTTTTGCCGACACTTTTGCCTTTCTTTGTTGGATTCTAAAACAGTGTTGAAAAATATAAAGTGTTGCATCTGAAATAAATATGATTCATTTTACAAGCGTTAAATTAATATATCAATTTGGCTTCTCTGAACACACCAAACAATCATCTCAACCAAGAAAGTAGTAATATAATCAAACTCAAGATTTAGATGTAAAGAGAATTGCACACATGGAGAAAATGTAGCTTCATAATATTTCTCATAGTATGTGGAAATAAAAGAATTAAAGAATTAAAGCCCACCCAACATTCCTTATTAATGCGCACTCGACACTCGCTGCTGTCAGTGATCTGAAGACGCGGAATTGCAACAAATAAGAGATGTTCGGGAAAAAGGTAAAACCCTTTTTTCTTTTCCTTTTGTTTTTTTTTTCATTTTTATTTATTTATTAATTTTTTGGCCGACCAAGTATCTATTTTTTCTTTACCTAACCTTCGTTTTTATTTACTAGCAAAAAAAGCTCTTTCCTGGTTAAAAAAAAGCTCTTCTTTTAGTAAAAAATTTACTTGGACTTTGTACAGAGTTGGGCTTTTGCTAATGGTCATTTGTTGAAGAGAAAAAGGGATTTTAATTTAATAAAACTCCTATTTATAAGGTAAAAAAAATAATCTTATTCATAAGTCATTTTATTAAATTTTAACATAAATATATTATTTTATTCTTAATTTAGTATTGTATAGATTTTATTTTTCTTTACAAGTAGACATATTTTAAAGAAAATAAATGTATAAAGTTATTAAATTTCAAGGCAAAGGTAGTGAGGTTTAAGCTTTTTTTTTTAATTTCAATTTATAAATAGAATTAAAAGAATATTACAGTGCTGTTTTTTTTTCTTATGTGTGAAATTCATTTGATTCCTAAATTGTTTGGGTAAGAACAAAACTATGATTTCAAAAGTGCTTTTACGATATACGAAGTAAATATGTGGAGGAATTTGTCTTGATTTGTAAAAAAGTGCTTCTGAAAAGCACTTCTGGGGTTAGCCAAACACCCCCTAGTGTTTACCGGTCTAATAATTGGATCACCTTCTCTTATTTAATTTGTACTTCACAGCTTATGTAGATAACCTTTGTATGGTTCAACAACTCAAAGAAAAGCTAATAAATGGCTTAAAGTTTACTAAAATGTAATAATACTTTTCTTATTGTTATTTTTAATGTAGAACTTAATTGATGAGTTTTTTATAACTGACTAATTGATGAGTTTACCTTCGTCTTATTTCCTATCTTTATCAAATTTTTTCATCCTTATTAATATTTCCTCAACAATACCCCACATACTCCAATAACCCCCGACTTTGTTTTTTTGAAGTAAAGATCTTTAATATTATTTTTTTAGATGTAATTTTACTTTTATCCTTTTAATGACGTAATTTTACCCATTATTTTTTTCCAAAAATCAAAGGCAAAATTGCGTTAGAAAATCAGGATAAAACCATCGGTGAAATTGCAACAAAAAATAAGATCAGGATAAAATTATACCTTTACCCCTTTTTTCTGATATAATTCGTTTAATCTTATAATGAAACTGTCCTTTAATTAAAAAAAAAATGAATTAGTTTAAAGAGGATGCATTGGAAGAAACAAGGGACAACGGTAAAAAAAGAAGTTGGAATTTTATAAATGTTAAATAAGAAATGTCAACAAAAATTTGTTGTTATTTGCAAATTCAGACTTGTTAATGTCACATAAAATTGTGTTGTCAAACTTGATTTGAGTTTTGTAATTTTCAGCTTTTCTTTTTCTCCTGTCATTCTCCCCAGAAACAATGACGCTATCCCATTTACACACGTTTGTACAGAATATCAGCTTGATCGATATTAATGAACACTGCATAATATTCTCCAGGTATGTAATTTGGATGGGAAACATTGAATCAACTTATTAATTACATTAACAAGAAGGATGTTGTTATGAAAATGAAGAGTACTTTGTACTCCTCCTATCCTTAATATAAGATTTGATTATTGAGTTAATTTTGCTCCTAAATATAAAAATTATTTCTAATATTTATTTATTTTGCCTAAATTAGTCCTATTGATAAAGAAGATGATTATAGTGTTTTAGTACAAACATGTCATATTTTTTATAATTAACTAACTTATTTATCTTTTTTAATCTAATCAAATTAGTTAAACAAGTCTTATATTAAGGACCATATGAGTATTAATTAATCAACTCATCAACACTAATGATTACAGTATAAACTCTTCCAAAGGTTAATCTACGCTAAACTCTATGTTAATGCTTCAGGTGACAGCCATTTTTATTAGCCTCTTGCTGAGGAGACGACCTTCTTGCACAACTGCATATGAAGTGTGCCGCCTTTTATATAGATACTAAAGTCTTACATTGAGGGATTGAGAAACATCTAATCTAACTCTCTTCACTAATCAACCAATTAATATTCCAACAGTTATTATTTTTATGAACATGTACTTTACTTGGGAATTTCTACTGACTTGAGCTTTTGTTGGTGAGAAGAGACAAAATTGAATTTCAATAATTTCACAAAAGTGAAATCGCCAATAGAGTTCAAATCCTATAACATCAAAAACGAGTATTGCTTTACGCTCCTCTCCTGAACACACCTCAAATTAGAATATTGTATATTGAGGATGTGATTCTCCCTCATAGTTATGCATGTTCTGCATGATATGAAGGAAAGACTATATCAAGAAAATTATTTTGTATAAAAAGGTCCTTTTAGTAGTTTGATTAACATCGATCAGGAGATCATCAGACAAATACTCATATTTTGATTAAAATCAATTATAGGACCATCAACTATTTTTTCCATAAGCATAATTGATTTTAAAATGGGGTGTTTGAATAAATTTGTAGGAAGGTATAATTGAAAAGCATGTAATAATAACTTATAAGGTAACCATAATTTTTAGTTTATAATTAATTTTTGCATGTATTTGGTGGTTGAGATATAACCATGGTTTTGTCTTTATAATTGATTTTGACATGTGTAAGAAGTGTTTGGGAGTTCGTGTGATAATCATGATTTTGAATTCATAATTGATTTTAGCATGTATCAGGGGCATTTGGACATTTCTTAAGAAAATTATAATTTTAGCTTTTCTATTACCCAAAATCAATCTTATAAATCAATTACAACCAATTTTATTCTTAAAATCATAATCATAAGTCAATTTTATTTGAAATCTATTTTTCTCATTCTTAATCTTTTAACAGATATGTCACTTCAACCAAACTCACTAATTGATAATGTTTTTCATTCAAATCTGCTCATGGTACGAGCCTTGGGTTAAAAAAAAAAAAGAGACGGTAAGCGCTTTCTATATATGGAATAAGTAAAACGACATATTTTTTTATTATATACTTTTGGTTTTATTTAATAGTTAAAAATTAACCCGTCAAGTATAGTGGAGTCGTTTAAACTTGGAAAAATTAAAAAAAATATCTCATGAATCTTAAATCCCAATTAAAAAATTATTATAAAAATATATTATCATTTATTGTTCAAATATAACCAGTGCTATTAAAACTTAGTAAATGAGGCTGATTCAGAATTTTGAAATTTAAGAAGTGAGCATTAGGATTTTCTCTTCAAACTTTGGGCCTATACTTGACCCTTTTTTACCGTCAATTTCTTTATATTTGTCGCTTTTATCTTATAACCGCAAAATATTTATGTATAATTTTTTTTTCAAATATATATATGGGAAAGCTGTTTTTATAAACAGTTCATTATATTAAAGTTATAAGCTTTAACCAAAAAACATACGCAGTTGGAACAGCAAAACTAGGAACAACAAATCAGTAGGAACACAATTGCAAACATCCAAAATTCATATATTATGCAATCAATATTGGCAAATCTTGTCATATTAAGAGTTAGTAAATATTACGTAGTAAAGGTTATAGTAAGATAATTAGTAAATAATAGTATATCCCATTTTATATCTATTATATTTTCTTAACAATAATAAATATAATACCTTTAGATGTAAATAGAAAAGGAGCAAGGATAATAAGGTTGAGCTGTTCTCTCATTTTGATATTCTTTTTGTATAATATTTTTATTGATTGTAAGAAATTTCTGTGATCATATGATTGTAAGAAATTTCTAGTAAGGGATAGTTTTAACTTCCAATAGATATGGTTAAAGATGATAGCTTAGTAAAATCTATTTGCTATAAATATTAGGCTTAATTATTTTTCTTAAAATTTTTAAATTAGCTATCTAATTTTTATATTAAGGACTAATATATACCACCATAGTGTATTATACTACTCAAAACTTGATTTGGTGCTCATCGTAATGATGAGCCTTATGACATTCATCGTGGGTGAAATCTTATCATTAAAATACAATTTTAATGGTTTAAAAATAAAATTTTTAGCTATAATATTTAAATAGACAAATCATAGTTTTAAACACTAACAAATAAAATATTATTTTTATTTTAGATTCTATGTATGTTAAAATAATTTTAAAAAAAATAAAAATAATAAATAAAATTAAATCCCAACCATCTAAATTAAGTCCATACAAGGCACAACAACGATGAGTTCTCGATGCTCGTCTCCCAGGCACTGAAACTAATTCTGCAAGGTAGGCTTGAAATCCCAAGGCCAATGTGTCTTCACGAACACTTTATTTTGGGTTACGCTGTAAATTTATCACAATCTTAATTTTTAGGTGTGTTCAATATCTTTTCTTAGTGGTGTAATTTTAATCATGATTTTACAATTTTACCCATATTTTTCAGGATGAAATTTTACTCTTAATCTTTATGTGCCATTTTATCCCTCAAGAATAAAATTAAGGTATTAGGTGTACTTAAAAAATAAGATCATGAGTAAATTTGTGTCCTTATACCTTTATTTTTCACATGAAAAGGGATAAAACTGTAATTTTACTCATAGTCTTATTTTCTTATATAATTTTATTTAAAATCTTTTTAGTAGTGTAATTTTATCTATAATATTTTTTATGCAATTTTACTCGTAATGTTTTGCTGAGTGTAAGGGTAAAATGCGCTAAACAAATCATGAATAAAATTATACTATTAAAAATATTAGAGATAAAATTACATTTAAAAAATAAGATTAAAAGTAAAATTATATTTTTACTCTGAAAAAATCAACTCAGTCATCCAGCTGTGCATTAGTTGGTCTCGATATGCGTACTTTTTGTAAATATTACTGTGTGAACATGGAAAAAGCGGTTCAGAGTGGTTCCCCTTTCGTCGTCTTCTTTTTTTTTTGGTGAAAGTTCTCCTTCTGTCTTCTTTTCCTAAGACTTTGCCTTTTTTTCTTGGGTTCGAAACAGTGTTGAATAAAAAAAAGTATTGCAGATTATTATTCAACTTTCCTTTTAAAGTGATTGTCAAATTTAGGAATGGCCCTCCTGTGTGGATTTCCTCTGCATTACTCCTAATCATTTTCTTAGGGAAGAATTTCAGTAAACTAATTAATGTTAATCAACTCCAAAAGATTTCAAAATTTTAGTCTATCCTTTTAAACAAAAATAAAATTAAAAATTAAGGATGAAAGTATAATAATACCCCTACTTTTATTTTTTTAAAAAAAATGATTAACTGTTAGGGGAGTTTTGGTTTCTAAAAGATTTTTTTTTAAAAATAAAGTGATAAAAAAGGGTTTGAATCCCAAATCTCTTGGCAGATAAAAAAGTGACTATCAAACCAATCAAATCATTTAATTATATAATGTAAAGAAATATATATACTACTTCCGGTCCTAATTATAAGACCCAGTTGACTTATTTGAGGAGATTAAGGAAGTAAGTTAAGTTAGTTATTTGTAATAAATAAATGTTGTCATTCCTAAAATATCCTTGCTAATTAAGTATATTGGTTAGAACTATAATTATTAGAAGGATTATCTTGGAAAAAATGTATAAATATAAGAGACAAAATGGATTGGGGTCTTATAATTAGGACTAAATAAAAAGTCAAACAGGGTCTTATAATAAGGACCGGAGGTAGTATATATATAATACAAGTACCTAAATATGAATAAATAAGTGAAATTTGACAATTCACATAAAAAAAAATCAGCGATTTAAGTGTGAATGAGCAAGTAAAATTCAATAATTTACAAGAAACATAAGTGTATTCATAACTTTAAATGCAAACGTTTAGGTGTGAATGAGCAAGTAAAATTCGGTAATTTACAACTCAAATTCAACCATTTACAAGAAATATAGGTGAATTCACAAATCACAACCTCAAATGTAAGCATGTGGGTGTGAATAAACAAATAAAATTTTACAATTTACAACAAAAATTGAGCGATTTATAGCCCAAATTTAGCTATTTGTAAGAAATATAAGTGAATTGAAAATCTCAACTATAAGTATTTAGACGTGGATGAACAAGTAAAATTTGACAGTTTACAACAAAAATTTGGTTATTTACAACCAAAATTTGATTATTTATAAGAAATATAAGTAAATTTATAACTTCAAAAACAAGTATTTAGGTGTAACTAAGTAATAATATAATATAATATACTATAATCAAACTCAAAATATTTAGAAATAAAGTGAATTCCACACATGCAAAAGAAACAACTTTATGATATTTTTTATATCTTATTTATAAGTTACTTTTAATATATTTTATAGAGGGTTAATACAACGATTGGTCCTCATAGTTTACTTCTATTTTGCTTTTGATTCCTGAAGTTTCAAACCAGAGCTTTTGATCCCTCAAGTTTGCTCTGTTTAAAACTGTTAGTCCCTCTAGTTTAAAAAGGATTTGGCATTTGTGTTAACAGTGTTAATTATACTGACTTGTCTTTTAACACTGTTTAATTTGTTGACGTGGCATGCTATATGGACTTATGACCTGGAAATCCTTTTTTTGAAAATAAATTTGTGATTATAGGGGTGGGTGACTTGGACCTGAAAATTAACTACCACCGTTTAATTTGCTCTAATTTTTTAATATATTCTTGAATATATTATAGAGAGCCGGTTAGCCATCGAGAAGGTTTGTTCTTGAATATGAAACAATAACAAAAAGTTCAGTTCTTGAATATGTATTCGATAAGACCAGTTTTTGAATATATATTCAAGAAGGCCAGTAAAATTGCACACATTACTATATTAGTATTTAGATACCATTCCTGAAAAAGAAAATACACATTGGAAAAATCACGTAGAACTTCTGTACTCAAGTATGTATTCGAGTACTCCCATCTGTCGCAAAAATAGAATGACGAGGAAGAGGGAATTGTGAGAGCACGAAGAGAAATATGGGAACACTTGCAAGCATAATAGCAGGGAGGAGACTCCATGAGTAGTTTGTATGATTCAACATAAGATAAATGGTGAAAAGAAAGGCAAAGCAAACCCATGATTATTTTTTTAAAAAAAAGACAAAGCATATACTATAATCAAAGAATCGAATCATGAATTTTACTATTGTCATTTACTAAAACAGAGCACATTTTATCATTGTCCAAGATATGGAAGAACCTCAAAAGTCAGTCATCTCTTTACTTTCTATATGCCATCTACAATATAAAACTAATAAGAAAAACTAATCATCAAAGAGCAAACCACAAAAAAACATAGCATCGAAGCTCTATTGATTATGGAACCAATAATAATAAAAACAGAGCATTCAAAGAGCACACCACAACATACCATTGCTTGTGCTCTTTTTGAACAGACTAACAAGAAGAATCCTTACCTTTCAACAACATGAAATGCAGATGACAACATTCCTGTGACCTTCACTAACCTTCGCCCATGGTCACCGGAGTCAACCGCACCGGTGACGGCCACGTAAGGCTTCTCTGGCTGTGGGTCCAACTTGACCTAGCGCTTTCTTCTTTTTTTCCTTCAGCCTTTAACTGTCTTTGTTTTATTCCCAGTCAATCATGCGCATGCATTTTGTTTCAAGTGTTTTTGTTTTTTTCTTGTTTTTTTAAAATCACAAATCCAGGTTGGCAAACTAATCACTAAGCTTTGTTGCCTAGTCAACATGCCATGTCAGCGAATTAAATGGTGTCAAAAGACACGTCAGCATAATTAACACCATTAACACAAACACCAAGTCCTTTTTAAATTAGAGGGATTAACGGTTTTAAACAGAGCAAACTTGAGGGATCAAAAGCTCCGGTTTAAAACTTCAGGGACCAAAAGCAAAATGAAGGTAAACTATGAGGACCAAGCAATGTATTTTCCCAAAGTTTTAAACCTTATTAACTTTGTCTTAGAATTTAACAACTTTATAGCTTTATATTTAATATATTTTTTATAAAAAATAATAATTTATATAATAATAAATAATAAATAAAATAGTAAGTTCATATTAAAAATTGAATAAAATACCTATAGGGAAGACAAAAACAGTTTTTTCTTCATGTTTTATAAATAAGACTCCTGCGAAATTGAAATTCCCTTTTCTCTTAAACATTAACCATTACCAAAAGCCAAACTCTGCACAAAGTCCAAGTAAATTTGTTCATGTTAAAAATCTCTGTTTTTTTCTTGATTTGTGAAATAAAAATTTGAAAGTATATACCAGCTTTAAATGTTTTTTATTTTGTATTTTTTTTTGGTAAAATATTTGAAGCACACATATCTGGATAGGCTTGTAAATTTGGAAAAAGACATTGTTCGTAAATGAGAAGGAAAAATCATGAAACCTCATCTAAAGATCATGTGTTTGGGGAAGAAGTGATTAAGGAAAAAAAGGATCAAAGAAAGAAACAAAAGGAAGAGAGGGACTGGCGAGGGACCCACGACCGAAAGTTACGGGAAGGAGATTCCTTCCTACTAATTACTCTCACGCGGGGCAATTTCTTTTTGCTATGTCGGTCAGATAATGTGATGATTTGTGAAATAAAAATTTGAAAGCATCCTATATGCCAGATTTAACTGTTTGCTATTTTTTATTTTTTTTGGTAAAATGTTTGAAGCGCACATATTTGTAGAGTTTTGTAAATAAATAAGAAGGAAAAGTCATGAAGCCTCACTAAAGCAAGTCTTTGCCTTTCAGTAGACGGCAGTAGCTAGTTAGGTAAAGAGAAGGGAAAAAGGTTGGTTCTTTCGTCCTTCCACATCTCTACTTTTATTGCAGTTCGGCGTCTGTGGATCACAGCAGTGACTGTGGAGAAGAAAGCAAGATTGCTTCAACAGCTTTCGTAGCAGTATAGATCTCTGTATAATGAGTTTTAAAGATCTGCACAAAAGCTTCTCTTTATTTTACCCACTCGTTTTAATTTCATACCTTTGATTCATTTTCTTGTTTTCCTAATATAATTATATATTGTTGCAGATTATTACCTTTGGTCAAACGAAAAGACAGAACCCTTGCAATGGCACATAGTGCCAGAGGAGAATCTTCTTCCAGTTCTAATCCTTGTAATTCAACTCCTAACTTAGATGATGCTTTCAATAGAAGAGGCATCAAAACTTTCGGGTAAGTTTTCTTTTACAATCATTTAATCATATTTTCCATATTTATTTGTGGCACAGATTCGTTTTGGTTTAAATGGTGTATAATCGTTTGAAGCAGAGATGATGGTAACATGAAAGTAGCATCCATTATAGGCCCAGATGATAATCTCCCGTTAATAATAAAGCATATCTAACATATTTAATTTCTTAAATTTACATCAAGTTTCACTTTACTCTCCTTAATCATTTGGTTGGCAGAAAAAAATTGTAGTCCTTTGAACTTAACGCTAATAAAAAATATTAACTCAATCATTTTAAAATAATAAAATGGTTTTGAAATGCTGACATATTAATTTTTAATTTAAAATATCTAAAAAATATTTAAAATAAAACTTTATTAATAATTTTGCAATTTAATTATTATAAAAAAATTTTCCTTACTTTTTATCGTGAAAAAATTATCTAATTAATCTTAAAATTTAAATCATTTGAAAAGTTATAATTATTTTAAGGACTAGTGTTATTAGTAACTTTTATACTCAATCTAATATCATAATTTAAAAAGCTGCATAAAAATTAATAAGTCGTAATTTAAGATATTTTTAGATTAATAATTTTATGAAAATTTAAAAGTAAATCTTATAGAACTATGTTAGAAAATTTGATCACAGGAAATAATTATGTTTGATGGCATCTTTAATTAGGTTTTATTTTAAATACTTTTTAATTTACATATTTTAAATTAAAAATTAATATGTCAATATTTAAATGCTGAATCATCATTTTGAAGCTGTTGAGTTAACATTTTATGTTAGCAAGGTTAACAGTAGTAAATTTAATGGACCAAAAACACATTTTAAACTTGTAATGCTAAACTGAAACTTAAAGAAGTAAATATATACTTTAAGCCTTTTGCCAATATATTTATTATGTTATACTTCAACAAACGTTATATAATTGGTTCATTATTGAAGTATGGATTACTGATTCTGTTAATTTTAATTAATCAATTATAAATAATATTGGTTTACATGCATTTACATTATATGTGATTTGAATAATCTAATAATAATTATTAATAAATGATTTGAATAATCTAATAATTATTATTAATAAATACTTTTTTTAAAAAAGGTTCTAAGATGGTACGGGACGAGTTGAGCATCCGGAGACATTACAAATTGAACGCCTCTAATCATGTTATTCCATACCTAATATACAATTTCTTTTTCTTTCTTTTCTTCCCAAACACCTGCAATATTTACAGCAAAATTAGGCACCCAACTCTCTAATAGCACGCTGCTAACATTTCAGTCCTTCAAAATTATAAATTTAATCAAACCCAACAATAATTATCAGTCATCCTTCTCAGTGCAGTTTTTTCTATTGTTTATTTGAAATTTCTATAAGCATTTCCCCTAACTTTCAGTTATTTTTATGAGAAATATATTCTCTATAATGAAATCCCCTGCAGCCCACTATTTAATTATCTTCTCGGTAATATATGAAGTCTCCTAATGATAAGTTTTCTTTTTCATTTGTTTTCTTTATGAAGATTATGTTTTGACTTTATATTAGAAGTCCCTTTATACTTGTGAACAATATCATTTAAATTTGTGAGGAGCACTATTTCCATTGTAAAATAGAAAATTGGAAAGTATTCATTTTGATCTGTTAAGAGAAAAATCAAATTTTTAAATGATGAATGGATTAACCAAATGACAATGCACATTGATAATTAATAAGTTGATGAATACAGACCCAACAAAATTATGAATAATTCGATTGTCTTTTGGGTCAAGTGATCACATTTCTAATTTTAATGAGCAGAATGATCAATTCTTATTTGCTCAACTATTCCCTATTATATCAAAAAAAAAGTATTGTAGCTTTAGTAAACAATATTCGTGAAAAGTCGCATTTTTCATTATTATTTTAATTAATTTATTATGACTATACAAGTCATGTTAAACAATTTTGTATATATATATTTTTTTGATAGGCGTGAAGCAGATCTTATAGAAGAAATAGTCACAGATGTACGGGCTTACATAATTCCTAAATTACCATCTTATGTTGACAATCTAGTTGGGATTGAGTCAAGAGCACGTGATATAATGTCTCTCTTGGAGGTTGGGTTGGATGACAGACGTTTTGTAGGGATATGGGGTATGGGCGGGGTGGGTAAAACAACTCTTGCTAGAGTTGTTTTTGAAAAACTATCCCACGATTGTGAAGTGTGTTGCTTTCTTGCTAATGTTAGAGAAACATTCGAGAAAGAAGGCAAGGTCTCTTTGCAACAGAAGCTTCTTAAAGACATGAATATTCCTAATGATTACGAAGGATTGAAGATGATAAGAAAGCGTCTCTGCGATAAAAAGGTTCTTCTAGTCATTGATGATGTAGATAATGAGGATCAATTAACTAATTTGGCCGAAAGTCCAGATTGGTTTGGTAAAGGAAGCAGAATAATTTTTACAGCAAGAGATAAGCACTTGCTCACCTCATTTGAAGTAGATGAGCAAAGAATATATGAGATGAAGACCATGGAGGAAGATGAATCTCTTCAACTCTTTTCAAACAAAGCATTCAACAAAGGCCATCGTCCTGATGAGGCTTATTGGAAATTATCTAAATCTGTAGTTGAACATGCAGCTGGTCTTCCTTTGGCACTTGAAGTTTTGGGTTCTTTTCTTCGCGGAAGGAAAAAAAAAGAGTGGATAGACACCTTAGATAAATTGAAGAAAACTTATCTTAATAAAGATATTTCTCAAGTGCTTAAAATAAGTTATGATGGATTGGATGAGCAACAACGGGCAATATTTTTAGATATTGCTTGTTTTTTCAAGGGTACACAGAAACAATTTGTGACCCAAATTTTGAAAAGTTGTGGTCTTAACCCAATCATTGGAATAGAAGTCTTGATTGAAAGAGCGTTACTAGTTGAAAAGAATGGTGACTTATTAGAGATGCATGATTTACTTCAAGAGTTGGGTAGGAATATAGTTCATCAAGAATCTCCCAAGAACGTTGGCAAGCGTAGGAGGCTGTGGAAGTCTGAGGAAATTAAGGAAGTAGTGGAAAATAACAAGGTGAGAGCCATATTTTCTAAATATCTCATTTTGTTGACATACATTTAATGTTTTTAATGTTCTTTATTTTCTTATCATTCTCATGTTATTTTTCTGGCAAATGACATTTTTATCAGGGATCTGAGGCAGTAGAAGCTATTTTTATGGAACATTATTGGGATCGTAAGGAGCTAGATAAAATAGAAGTACATCCTGAAGCCTTCTCAAAGATGAGTAACCTTAGGCTCTTCTCAAGTAACATGGAATTCATCTTCCCAAGTGAATGGAAGTTTTTGGCTGGTGTATTAAAAGTTGTTGTATGGCAATCATATCCTTTGGAAGCTCTTCGACTTGAAACTCAACTGAACGGACTTGTTCAAATGGATGCGCCACATAGCGAAATAAAACAACTTTGGAACAACAAACAGGTGAGATTGATGCTTCATGCGTCATTGTTTATCTTAAAATTATGTCTCTGTGTCCAGGTTTTATTGATATACTGCTTAGTTAGACTGATTCTACCATCTTTTGTTTAATTCTAGCCTATGACAAAGTTGGAATCTGTCGTATTCGAAGGGTCTCACAATTTGACCGAAACTCCAGACTTCTCACGTTCTCCAAATTTAAAACATTTACATATTGGTGGATGCAAATCTCTTGTCAAGGTTCATGCCTCCCTTGGACAGTTGAGAAAGCTTGTTGAGGTGGACTTAAATAATTGTGCAAGCCTTGAAATCCTACCCAAAAAATGGGAAACCAATTGTTTGGAGAAGTTAAGCCTTAGCGGGTGTAAAAAAGTTGCAAAGCTCCCAGAGTTTGGGAAAGGTATGGAAAAACTATCATATCTTGATGTGTGTGCTACTTCTATAACTAGACTTCCTGAATCAGTTGGATCCTTGACGGGTCTTGAATATCTAAATTTGAGTGGCTGTAAAATTAAAAATCTTGACAAGTCGTTGAAGACTCACGTAAGTCACCAAATTTCCGGCTTGAATGTAATGTCATTAACGGAGTTATACTTAAGCGGGTGTGGCTTAGATGATGGATCGATTCCTGATTTTGACAGTTTATCATCGCTCATTGTATTGGATCTAAGCAGTAATGATTTTGAGAATCTACCCATTGGTTGCTTCTCTGGTCTTTCTCGACTTGTCTTCCTTTCATTGAATTGCTGCGAAAGGCTCAAGTCATTGCCAAGGCTCCCATCACGATTAATTCGATTACATGCCTCCGGTTGTGATTCAATGGAACCATTATCATCAGATGGACAGTTATGGAATTTGGTTGCTTCACTTGACCACGAGGTATGCGTTTCTCTTCCTACACCTCTAATGAGTATTTTTTCCCCTTAAAGCTGCAATTATATAACATGACTAATTTTTTTTCTCAGTGTCGTTGGCGAACTGAATGTGAAGTCGATGATGATTGGGATGAAGATGGGCTGCAAGAAGTTCCTTCTGTGCTATTTCATTATATGTGTCTTATTTTTGTGTTTTTTTCTCACATATGCTCCCTTCATGGGTAATTAATGTTAATAACATATTGTTTGATATGTTTGCAGGGAGCTGAACGGCTTCTCCTGCTAAGAGATTTCTGTGCAAGTCTTCCAGGATGCGAAATACCATCATGGTTTCCACATATAGAAGATTGCCATTTGGATGAGTGGGGTAGCAAACATGAGATTAAAGTGGACATGCCTCCATATTTTCGTGACAGTGAATGGTGCGGAATTGTTGTGTGCTTCCGTATGTCAGGTTACAGTGGTGGTTGGAGTGGTAAAGCTGCAGAACGTGATGATGAAGAGTGGGAGTGTGATATTCGTTTCCTCATTTCTGAAAAGCAGTGCATAATAATGGTGTTGGAATTAAATGAGGAAACATGTTGGCGGCACCTAAGAGCTCATCATAGCAATTCCCTTCGCATTCTATTTTCTGCTGACCATTCGGGTCACGATTGGGAAGTAAAGGAATGTGGGTGGAGAGTGATATGTAAAGAAGAGATACAAGATTGGCGCAATCTCAATGGTTTCTTCAACCAAGCCACCCAACCCCAGCTTGCTTCTTCTGATGAGGTCAAGCTTCCGCTGAGAGCACTTGTGGAATTCTTTTTAGGGGAGCGGTGTTTGACTCGCTGATTCAAGAACCAGAGAAAAATGGACGAGAATAGGTAACAATGACTCATTGTCTTCCTACTCCTTCCATTCTAATATAATATTTGTCACTCCAGATATTTGTCTTTGTTTCAAAAATTTTTGCCATTTGATGAAGTTTTCAGAGAGAGAAAGAATTTAATTAATTTCCTTGTTATAAATGAACACTGAGCACTTGTTAACATGAATAAAGGCATTTAATGAAGTGAAATACCATTGCATTTCGGTAAAATTTAAATCTTTTGTTATTTTCTTCAACACAAACCGAAAGTGATAATTCACGAGCGAAGAAAATCATTTTCTCTATAAATTAAAAAAAAACAAGTCAAGTTCCATACACTTTATGCAATGATGTAGCAGTGGATTTCATAAGAACAGTAAAGTGTAAGTGACATGAATCATTCCTCTCATATACCTGCGGGGATGCAAACACAGCTGTCAATAACATAATCATATTATTTACCATAACAAACTAGAAAAAAAAAGGACAATAAAAAGAACCAGTAAATAAAAAGAACCAGAGTTATGAAACAGAGTGAATCTTGGAAGCCGTCAATTTGGTTGAAAGCACCCTCCCCTGTTTCCAATTTTGAAAGAGATCCAAGTTCCATGCATAATTACAAGTTTGAGTTAGTACGTAAAACTATACAACTTGGCTACACAAATTAGATAAATTGTTTTAATATTGATGATATCATATGGTAATAGAATATTTTGATATATAACGTGTTGATGTATCACCTGTAAAGAAACAGAGCATTTAAAAATAAAGTGAAATAAAAAGACATGTCTCAATGTGCGTGAGCAATTTTGTTCGCAAAATTAGTTATGTGTTGATAATAAAACCTCAAAAAAAAAAAACTATCATATGGATATGTTTATTTCAGGAAGAAGAAGAGAACAAATAAATGATAAACAGTTCAAGAAGAAGAGATAAGTAGAAGTAGTTCATAGTTAGACAAACATAAACATATGTTTGGCACGAATTATATTTTTATGATGAAATTAAATTGTAATAAGAATATATAAATATATTTAGGTACGTATGCATGCATGCACATAAAATTGGTGGAAGCCATTTAGTTTATGATGATTAATTAAGTGGCTCAAATATTGATTACTTATTGTATTTGTTTATTGTGTATATAACATAATAGGAAATGTATTGTATAAATAAAATTCTATTCTTGTTCATACTGAAATAAAGGGATGTGGGTGGAGAGTGATATGTAAAGAAGACATACAAGAGTGGCGCCATCTAAATCATTTCAGTTTCAGCCAAGCTTCCCCGAAGAGTGCTTCGCAAAAGCCATTCATTTGTTTGACCAGATGAGGACTTTTGACCTCAAAATCATTTATAAATTAATCGTTGAAAAGATGATTTTCAATTTCACATTCTAAAATATTTATGCAATTCGATATATTGCCTAAATTTCTTGCAAACGACCAAAAGAATAAACAACTGGCAGGGACAGTAATTAATCAAGAGAATTCTAGACATACTTAATTGGCAGAGGAATTTTTTCAAAATAATTAAGGGTTAAAACGTATCTAACAAATTTTTTTTTAATAACATTCAAAATATTTTAAGATGTTGAATACACTAAATATTACTAAAAGATGAAGATTCTCAGTGATACTGAAAAAATAATTTATGTTGTTGAATAAAAATTTTATGATGCTGAATGTATCTTAATCCAACAGTTAATTTCAATTTTCATTGAAGGGATTTCAACACTTTTGCAGATACATACGTTTACTTGGACAACTATTTTAATATATATATGTGTGTGTGTAGGGAAAACAAAAAAAATAATAAAATGAATAAAACAGAAGCACTGGTTAATTAAGACCTTGTTTGACTTTTATTTTAGTCTTAAATATAAAACCCCAATCTACTTTATCTCTCATATTTATGCATTTTTTTCAAAGTAGTCCTTCTGATAATAGTAGTTCTAGCTAATACATTTGATTAGCAAGGATATTTTAGGAAAGACAATACTTATTTATTAGAAATAACTAACTTAACTTATTTCCTTAATCTCCTCAAATTAGTCAACTAACTTGTATATTTAGAATTGGAGGTAATACTTTGTTTAGAAAAGTTAACAAAGAACTTACCATATCTAAATAGAGAAAAAATCTAAAAAAAATGTTAGATTAATTTATCTAAAAGTAAATTCCTTAACCAATTCAAATAAGAGATTGAACTGTTGTTAGTAGATTGCTTAAATTTCATCTGAACCACCAAAATAACCAATAAATGAAGGATTAATTGGTTAAGGAAGATTTGTAAGAAAAGTGAAAGGAATTTAAAATTATCTCTGCTGTTAAAAAAAAAAAATTTGGCTAGCTCAATCATAATTATCTCCAACAAAAATATAGATTTCATTTGCAAATGTCCACTAGCTAGTTCTGTGAAGCTAATTCATAATGACAAGGACTAAAAAGACCGCTAATCATCATCATAATGAAGGGAATAATAATAATAAACTCAAGTTCTCCTCATCAAATTTATATCAACTACGACAATCCAATGAGTATAGTATCTAATTCGTTTGACTCAGCTTTGACGTATATATTGTAATTACTTTCATATATATAAATATATATTTTAATTACACAAGTGTTTCCACTCATTTTTCATATCAATCATCAATAACGTTATTAGATAGGCAGACGATACTTATCCTAAAGCGTCGGTGATCAAATGACAATCCTCTATAATCCCTACTACTATTCTACTCATAATGTTTCAACTGGAAGATTAGATTGGCCACCAAGCTAACAATAATAGATCTCTCCTTCCTTGGTTCTGTCTCCTTAAGCTATCACGCTTACTGCTGCTACTGACATTCCTTCTTCCGTGGGTTCTACTATGGAAATCACCCTGTCTTAGAGGTGGCAGCTCAGGATAAGAGTTATGCTGAACCAACTAATTAAATGAACAACACAGTCAGAGCGATAAATATGGTTATCACAACAAGATACCTTCACAAATTATAGAGTATGAAATTACAATTAAAAAACAACAGGTTTATCGCAATGACAGAAGTAAAGAAAATGAAATAAATATGAGAAAGATATCTCATACTATTACGTGCATCAAATTAATACTCATCACAAGCTAAGAACTCAGTTATCAAATGCTTGAGAAAGATTAATTAAAATTAATATCAGAAGCACCAACCTCTGCTTGTGTTAACTTGTTGAAATCAATGGTGGGATTGCCCCAATCTTGCATCTCTTCTTTAGATAGCACCTGCCACCCACATTTCAATTGTGGGCTCTTAGAATATTGACAGGTGACACTAAGTTTGATGTGAAGACAGTTACTATTTCCTCTTAATTTGCTCATTGAAATCTAAAAGCATTAGGCAGAGGCAAGGCTGCCAGGCGTACACAATTGAAATTTCATCTTCACGAGCTTTACAACTCCATGAAATGGTAAGTTTATCACATGTTGACCTGTCTTTTATTTCTAGGCACACAGCAAGTCCAGACCATTTACTTGCACGAAAATATGGAGGGACGTCCACCACTAATTCATATTTTGAAGTACCACTTTCATTTGAAGGAATAGAGCCTCTGTTTGGAAACCATGAAGGTATCTCAGATTTTGGCATTATTGCAAGAAAATCTGCCTCGGGTACATATCTCGACTGTAACAAAATTAATATAACTTTCATTTCCAATAATTACTTCAAAATGAGAATGAAGAATACAGAGGAAGACATCACAAAAATTTATACCTGAATGGACATATTTAAAACAAGGAATAAAAAATCATGTTATATCTATATAGTTAAAAGAAAAGGATAAAGAAATCGACATATTTGTAAGTTATAGTTAAACATACCTCATGGTCAAGTGATGAAACTAGATTCCCAATTCCATCTGATGATAAAGGCTCCATCGAGTCTCAACCAGTTGCATATAAATGGATTAACCTTGGTGGGAGTTTTGGCAGCGACTTAAGCCTCTCACAGTTATTCAAATAAAGATGAAGTAGTTGAAAAAGATTTGAGAAGCAACCAAAGGGTAAATTAGCAAAATCATTTCCTTCCAGGCTTTAAGTAATTAATGATGACAAACTACCTAAATCATCAGGAATTGAACCATCACTAATGCCACAGTAGCTCAAGCCTAATATGGTTAATGATGTTGGATTAAACCAGACATTTGAAGAACAAGTCTTCGGGGCCCCCTTAGATTCAAACCTCCAAACCAGAAAAGAATCCAAGCTATTCTGGAAGTTTGGTTATAGCAGTTTTCCTTGCATCAAGCACTGTTAATTTTTTCATACATTCCCCAAGTTCTGGAAGAGTTGAATGTTTATCACACCAAATAATATCTAACTTTATCAAAGAGCTCATTTCCAATGTTTTCGGAAGGATTTCAAGACTGGTACAACACGACAAGGTCACTTCAACAAGCTTTTTCAACTCTCCAAGTGAATGATGAACCGTAATGAGAGATGAGCACCCTCCAAGGTTCAATTTTTCCAGGTTTGGAATTTATTCCAGGGCGCAAAATGCCATCATGGTTTCCAAATAAAGAAGATTATGGTGGTTTGGGTGGGAATAGATCGAAATGTGAGATGAAAGTGAACATACCTCCATCTTGTCATGATAGTGAATGGTCCGGAATTGTTGTATGCTTCCTTATCTTAGATTATGGTGGTTTAACGATTGATTGAAGTAGTAAAGCTGCAGAAGATGACGATTATGATACAAGCAATGAGTGGGGCATAGCATTTCAGTCAGGCATGATGACCAGATTCCTCATCAGTGCATAATGATGTTAGAATTAAATGAGAAAACATGTTGGCAGCACCTAAAGGTCATAACAATTCCCTTCACATCCAACTTTACACTCGCTCATCTCGCGGTGAGATGGAAATAATGGGATGTGGGTGAAGAGTGATACGTAAAGAAGAGGTACAAGGGCAGCGTAATCGTGTTCGTTTCGACCAACTTGCTCCTCCTCATGATGAACTCAAGCTCCCCTTGAGAGTACTCGACAAATTCATTAAGAATGTGTAGTAGAGCGGAGCCATACAAAAATTGAAGCTATTTATTAGGTTTGTTATTCTGTATTGGATCACAGGACCGAACGACTTTGCAGTCTTTTCTCGCTGGAGACTCGTGAATTTGCTTTGCAGTAGCATATATTGTTGCGTGTTGGGGGCTCTGTTTGTAGATTTTAGAGTTGAGTTTGATGTATTTCGTTGGCTAGCCGCTTCTTTTAGATTGGTGTGTGTTTGTAATGACTTTATTGTTTGAATGTTAATACTTCTTGCGGCCAAAAGAATTTTTTACAAGATGTGAGATTACTATTGATAAACACACAATATTAATTCACACATTCGTCATCCCGAATAAATGGCAAGGGGTGATTTTGAAGGAGAAAATTAACTGTTGAAAAACAATAATTATGGCCGATATTCTTTTTCTTTGACCAAGATGAATTTTTTTTTAATTTCAAATTTAGCATTTTTTTTCTAAACTTTTGACCTCAAAATCATTTATAAATTAATTGTGGAAAATTAATTCGAAATATTGATTAAATTTCATGCAAATACCCAAAAGAATAAACAATATATCTGTAGGGACAGTAACTAATCAGCAGAATTCAATACATACTCAACTGGTGGAGGAAAATTTCCAAATTCCAGGAAGAAAAAAAAAAACGCTCTGGATATTCGCTATCTTAAATCACACTTATTTTTTCTGTCAAATAATTAAGCGTTAACATGCATCTAGCAAAATATTTTTTTTTTCATACCATTCAGCATCCTAAAATATACTTCAGTAGTACTCGCTATTCTAAAATATTTTTGGTGCAATTTTGTCCTTAAAGATCTTTTTCATGAGTAGTGACTAATGAGCATTCTAAACTTAGGATATTGACTATTATTAGAAAAATATTTTAAGACATTAGATGCAGCAAGTATTACCAAAAACAGCTTAGGATTTTGAGTGCTACTTGTTTCTTTTGGCCTGAGAATCATAAATTAGATTAGAATATGCTATTAAAAATTATTTTAGGATGTTGAATCTATCTTGACCTATAAATTAATTTCAATTTTTCTTGAAGCGATTTCAACACTTTTGCAAACATAGAAGTTTACTCGGACAAGATTCTTAATACTAGCTCCATTCCTTAATATAAAAATTAATTTGACTTTTAATTTGATCATAAATATAATACTCCAATCTATTTTGCCTTTAATATTTATTCTTTTTTTTTTCCAACGTTGTCCTGGCAGTGGTTAGACATATCAAAAGTTTCATCAAATGTTAAAGCTAATGGTATTTTAGGAAAGATAAAACATATTTCTTTTAAATGATTAACTTTAAAAACTTCTCCAATTTACTTAAATTAGTTAACTAACTCTTGAATTAAGGACCAGAGAGAGTATATATACAACCTCCAGTCCTTAATATAAGAGCTAGTTTGACATTCAATTTCGTCTTAAAATATAAGACCCAAGTTTATTTTGT